>NC_072432.2:4275208-4579687 GCF_028878055.3 Symphalangus syndactylus | reverse complement strand
AAGAGAGTAGTAGTGGAAAAAGGAATATATTCAAATATAAACTACACAGAAGCATTCTGTGAAACTACTTTCTGATCTGAGCATTCAGCTAACAGAGTTAAACCATACTTTTGATTGAGCAGTTTTGAAACACTCTGTCTGTAGAAAATGCAACTGGACATTCGTAGCGCTAAGTGGGTAATAGTGGAAAAAAGAATATGTTCAAATATAAACTACACAGAAGCATTGTATGAAACTTCTTTCTGTTCTGTGCATTCAACTAACAGAGTTGAACCTTACTTTTGATTGAGCCTTTCTGAAACACTCTTTCTGTAGAAACTGCAATTGGACATTCTGAGCGCTAAGAGGCCTATATTGAGAAAAATAATATCTTCAAATAAAAACTACACAGAAGAATTGTTTGAAACTTATTTCTGATATGTTCATTAAGCTAACAGAGTTAAACCATACTTTTGATTGCGCAGTTCTGAACACTCTTTCTGTAGAAAATGCAAGTGGACATTCGGAGCGCTAAGAGGGTAATAGTGGAAAAAGGAATATATTCAAATATAAACTACACAGTAGCATACTCTGAAAATTCTTTCTGTTCTGTGCATTCAACTAACAGAGTTGAAACTTACTTTTGATTGAGCCGTTCTGAAACACTCTTTCTGTAGAAACTGCTATTGGACATGCTAAGCGCTAAGAGGCCTACATTGGGAAAAAGAATATCTTCAAATAAAAACTACACAGATGCATTCTGTGAAACTTATTTCTGATCTGTAAATTCAGTTAACAGAGATAAAACATATTTTTGATTGAGCAGTTATGAAACACTCTTTTTGTAGAAAATGCAAGTGGAGATTCGGAGCGCTAAGAGGGTAATAGTTAAAAAAGGAATGTCTTCAAATATAAACTACACAGAATCATTCGGTGAAACTTCTTTCTGATCTGTGCATTCAGCTAACAGAGTTAAACCATACTTTTGATTGAGCAGATCTGAACACTCTTTCTGTAGAAAATGCAACTGGACATTTGGAGCGCTAAGAGCGTAGTAGTGGAAAAAGGAATATATTCAAATATAAACTACACAGAAGCATTCTGTGAAACTTCTTTCTGATCTGAGCATTCAGCTAACAGAGTTAAACCATACTTTTGATTGAGCAGTTTTGAAACACTCTGTCTGTAGAAAATGCAACTGGACATTCGTACCGCTAAGTGGGTAACAGTGGAAAAAAGAATATGTTCAAATATAAACTACACAGAAGCATTGTATGAAACTTCTTTCTGTTCTGTGCATTCAACTAACAGAGTTGAACCTTACTTTTGATTGAGCCGTTCTGAAACACTCTTTCTGTAGAAACTGCAATTGGACATTCTGAGCGCTAGGAGGCCTATATTGGGAAAAAGAATGTCTACAAATAAAAACTACAGAGAAGAATTGTGTGAAACGTCTTTATGTTCTGTTTGTTCAACTAAAAGAGTTGAACCTTAGTTTTGATTGAGCCGTTCTGAAACACTCTTTCTGTAGAAAATGCAAGTGGAGATTCGGAGCGCTAAGAGGTTAATAGTGGAAAAAGGAAGGTCTCCAAATATAAACTACACAGAATTATTCTGTGAAACTTCTTTCTGATCTGTGCATTCAGCTAACAGAGTTAAACCATACTTTTGATTGAGCAGATCTGAACACTCTTTCTGTAGAAAATGCAACTGGACATTTGGAGCGCTAAGAGAGTAGTAGTGGAAAAAGGAATATATTCAAATATAAACTACACAGAAGCATTCTGTGAAACTTCTTTCTGATCTGAGCATTCAGCTAACAGAGTTAAACCATACTTTTGATTGAGCAGTTTTGAAACACTCTGTCTGTAGAAAATGCAACTGGACATTCGTAGCGCTAAGTGGGTAATAGTGGAAAAAAGAATACGTTCAAATATAAACTACACAGAAGCATTGTATGAAACTTCTTTCTGTTCTGTGCATTCAACTAACAGAGTTGAACCTTACTTTTGATTGAGCCTTTCTGAAACACTCTTTCTGTAGAAACTGCAATTGGACATTCTGAGCGCTAAGAGGCCTCTATTGGGAAAAATAATATCTTCAAATAAAAACTACACAGAAGCATTGTGTGAAACTTATTTCTGATATGTTCATTAAGCTAACAGAGTTAAACCATACTTTTGATTGCGCAGTTCTGAACACTCTTTCTGTAGAAAATGCAAGTGGACATTCGGAGCGCTAAGAGGGTAATAGTGGAAAAAGGAATATATTCAAATATAAACTACACAGTAGAATTCTGTGAAAATTCTTTCTGTTCTGTGCATTCAACTAACAGTGTTGAACCTTACTTTTGATTGAGCCGTTCTGAAACACTCTTTCTGTAGAAACTGCAATTGGACATGCTAAGCGCTAAGAGGCCTACATTGGGAAAAAGAATATATTCAAATAAAAACTACACAGATGCATTCTGTGAAACTTATTTCTGATCTGTAAATTCAGTTAACAGAGATAAAACATATTTTTGATTGAGCAGTTATGAAACACTCTTTTTGTAGAAAATGCAAGTGGAGATTCGGAGCGCTAAGAGGGTAATAGTGGAAAAAGGAATGTCTTCAAATATAAACTACACAGAATCATTCGGTGAAAGTTCTTTCTGATCTGTGCATTCAGCTAACAGAGTTAAACCATACTTTTGATTGAGCAGATCTGAACAATCTTTCTGTTGAAAATGCAACTGGACATTTGGAGCGCTAAGAGCGTAGTAGTGGAAAAAGGAATATATTCAAATATAAACTATACAGAAGCATTCTGTGAAACTTCTTTCTGATCTGAGCATACAGCTAACAGAGTTAAACCATACTTTTGATTGAGCAGTTTTGAAACACTCTGTCTGTAGAAAATTCAACTGGACATTCGTAGCTCTAAGTGGGTAATAGTAGAAAAAAGAATATGTTCAAATATAAACTACACAGAAGCATTGTATGAAACTTCTTTCTGTTCTGTGCATTCAACTAACAGAGTTGAACCTTACTTTTGATTGAGCCGTTCTGAAACACTCTTTCTGTAGAAACTGCAATTGGACATTCTGAGCGCTAAAAGGCCTATATTGGGAAAAAGAATGTCTACAAATAAAAACTACACAGAAGAATTGTGTGAAACTTCTTTCTGTTCTGTTTGTTCAACTAAAAGAGTTGAACCTTAGTTTTGATTGAGCCGTTCTGAAACACTCTTTCTGTAGAAAATGCAAGTGGAGATTCGGAGCGCTAAGAGGGTAATAGTGGAAAAAGGAATGTCTCCAAATATAAACTACACAGAATCATTCTGTGAAACTTCTTTCTGATCTGTGCATTCAGCTAACAGAGTTAAACCATACTTTTGATTGAGCAGATCTGAACACTCTTTCTGTAGAAAATGCAACTGGACATTTGGAGCGCTAAGAGAGTAGTAGTGGAAAAAGGAATATATTCAAATATAAACTACAAAGAAGCATTCTGTGAAACTACTTTCTGATCTGAGCATTCAGCTAACAGAGTTAAACCATACTTTTGATTGAGCAGTTTTGAAACACTCTGTCTGTAGAAAATGCAACTAGACATTCGTAGCGCTAAGTGGGTAATAGTGGAACAAAGAATATGTTCAAATATAAACTACACAGAAGCATTGTATGAAACTTCTTTCTGTTCTGTGCATTCAACTAACAGAGTTGAACCTTACTTTTGATTGAGCCTTTCTGAAACACTCTTTCTGTAGAAACTGCAATTGGACATTCTGAGCGCTAAGAGGCCTATATTGAGAAAAATAATATCTTCAAATAAAAACTACACAGAAGAATTGTTTGAAACTTATTTCTGATATGTTCATTAAGCTAACAGAGTTAAACCATACTTTTGATTGCGCAGTTCTGAACACTCTTTCTGTAGAAAATGCAAGTGGACATTCGGAGCGCTAAGAGGGTAATAGTGGAAAAAGGAATATATTCAAATATAAACTACACAGTAGCATACTCTGAAAATTCTTTCTGTTCTGTGCATTCAACTAACAGAGTTGAAACTTACTTTTGATTGAGCCGTTCTGAAACACTCTTTCTGTAGAAACTGCTATTGGACATGCTAAGCGCTAAGAAGCCTACATTGGGAAAAAGAATATCTTCAAATAAAAACTACACAGATGCATTCTGTGAAACTTATTTCTGATCTGTAAATTCAGTTAACAGAGATAAAACATATTTTTGATTGAGCAGTTATGAAACACTCTTTTTGTAGAAAATGCAAGTGGAGATTCGGAGCGCTAAGAGGGTAATAGTGGAAAAAGGAATGTCTTCAAATATAAACTACACAGAATCATTCGGTGAAACTTCTTTCTGATCTGTGCATTCAGCTAACAGTGTTAAACCATACTTTTGATTGAGCAGATCTGAACACTCTTTCTGTAGAAAATGCAACTGGACATTTGGAGCGCTAAGAGCGTAGTAGTGGAAAAAGGAATATATTCAAATATAAACTACACAGAAGCATTCTGTGAAACTTCTTTCTGATCTGAGCATTCAGCTAACAGAGTTAAACCATACTTTTGATTGAGCAGTTTTGAAACACTCTGTCTGTAGAAAATGCAACTGGACATTCGTACCGCTAAGTGGGTAATAGTGGAAAAAAGAATATGTTCAAATATAAACTACACAGAAGCATTGTATAAAACTTCTTTCTGTTCTGTGCATTCAACTAACAGAGTTGAACCTTACTTTTGATTGAGCCGTTCTGAAACACTCTTTCTGTAGAAACTGCAATTGGACATTCTGAGCGCTAGGAGGCCTATATTGGGAAAAAGAATGTCTACAAATAAAAACTACAGAGAAGAATTGTGTGAAACGTCTTTCTGTTCTGTTTGTTCAACTAAAAGAGTTGAACCTTAGTTTTGATTGAGCCGTTCTGAAACACTCTTTCTGTAGAAAATGCAAGTGGAGATTCGGAGCGCTAAGAGGGTAATAGTGGAAAAAGGAATGTCTCCAAATATAAACTACACAGAATCATTCTGTGAAACTTCTTTCTGATCTGTGCATTCAGCTAACAGAGTTAAACCATACTTTTGATTGAGCAGATCTGAACACTCTTTCTGTAGAAAATGCAACTGGACATTTGGAGCGCTAAGAGAGTAGTAGTGGAAAAAGGAATATATTCAAATATAAACTACAAAGAAGCATTCTGTGAAACTACTTTCTGATCTGAGCATTCAGCTAACAGAGTTAAACCATACTTTTGATTGAGCAGTTTTGAAACACTCTGTCTGTAGAAAATGCAACTGGACATTCGTAGCGCTAAGTGGGTAATAGTGGAAAAAAGAATATGTTCAAATATAAACTACACAGAAGCATTGTATGAAACTTCTTTCTGTTCTGTGCATTCAACTAACAGAGTTGAACCTTACTTTTGATTGAGCCTTTCTGAAACACTCTTTCTGTAGAAACTGCAATTGGACATTCTGAGCGCTAAGAGGCCTATATTGAGAAAAATAATATCTTCAAATAAAAACTACACAGAAGAATTGTTTGAAACTTATTTCTGATATGTTCATTAAGCTAACAGAGTTAAACCATACTTTTGATTGCGCAGTTCTGAACACTCTTTCTGTAGAAAATGCAAGTGGACATTCGGAGCGCTAAGAGGGTAATAGTGGAAAAAGGAATATATTCAAATATAAACTACACAGTAGCATACTCTGAAAATTCTTTCTGTTCTGTGCATTCAACTAACAGAGTTGAAACTTACTTTTGATTGAGCCGTTCTGAAACACTCTTTCTGTAGAAACTGCTATTGGACATGCTAAGCGCTAAGAGGCCTACATTGGGAAAAAGAATATCTTCAAATAAAAACTACACAGATGCATTCTGTGAAACTTATTTCTGATCTGTAAATTCAGTTAACAGAGATAAAACATATTTTTGATTGAGCAGTTATGAAACACTCTTTTTGTAGAAAATGCAAGTGGAGATTCGGAGCGCTAAGAGGGTAATAGTGGAAAAAGGAATGTCTTCAAATATAAACTACACAGAATCATTCGGTGAAACTTCTTTCTGATCTGTGCATTCAGCTAACAGAGTTAAACCATACTTTTGATTGAGCAGATCTGAACACTCTTTCTGTTGAAAATGCAACTGGACATTTGGAGCGCTAAGAGCGTAGTAGTGGAAAAAGGAATATATTCAAATATAAACTACACAGAAGCATTCTGTGAAATTTCTTTCTGATCTGAGCATTCAGCTAACAGAGTTAAACCATACTTTTGATTGAGCAGTTTTGAAACACTCTGTCTGTAGAAAATGCAACTGGACATTCGTACCGCTAAGTGGGTAATAGTGGAAAAATAATATGTTCAAATATAAACTACACAGAAGCATTGTATGAAACTTCTTTCTGTTCTTTGCATTCAACTAACAGAGTTGAACCTTACTTTTGATTCAGCCTTTCTGAAACACTCTTTCTGTAGAAACTGCAATTGGACATTCTGAGCGCTAAGAGGCCTATATTGGGAAAAATAATATCTTCAAATAAAAACTACACAGAAGCATTGTGTGAAACTTATTTCTGATATGTTCATTAAGCTAACAGAGTTAAACCATACTTTTGATTGCGCAGTTCTGAACACTCTTTCTGTAGAAAATGCAAGTGGACATTCGGAGCGCTAAGAGGGTAATAGTGGAAAAAGGAATATATTCAAATATAAACTACACAGTAGCATTCTGTGAAAATTCTTTCTGTTCTGTGCATTCAACTAACAGAGTTGAACCTTACTTTTGATTGAGCCGTTCTGAAACAATCTTTCTGTAGAAACTGCAATTGGACATGTTAAGCGCTAAGAGGCCTACATTGGGAAAAAGAATATCTTCAAATAAAAACTACACAGATGCATTCTGTGAAACTTATTTCTGATCTGTAAATTCAGTTAACAGAGATAAAATATATTTTTGATTGAGCAGTTATGAAACACTCTTTTTGTAGAAAATGCAAGTGGAGATTCGGAGCGCTAAGAGGGTAATAGTGGAAAAAGGAATGTCTTCAAATATAAACTACACAGAATCATTCGGTGAAACTTCTTTCTGAACTGTGCATTCAGCTAACAGAGTTAAACCATACTTTTGATTGAGCAGATCTGAACACTCTTTCTGTTGAAAATGCAACTGGACATTTGGAGTGCTAAGAGCGTAGTAGTGGAAAAAGGAATATATTCAAATATAAACTACACAGAAGCATTCTGTGAAACTTCTTTCTGATCTGAGCATACAGCTAACAGAGTTAAACCATACTTTTGATTGAGCAGTTTTGAAACACTCTGTCTGTAGAAAATGCAACTGGACATTCGTAGCGCTAAGTGGGTAATAGTGGAAAAAAGTATATGTTCAAATATAAACTACACAGAAGCATTGTATGAAACTTCTTTCTGTTCTGTGCATTCAACTAACAGAGTTGAACCTTACTTTTGATTGAGCCGTTCTGAAACACTCTTTCTGTAGAAACTGCAATTGGACATTCTGAGCGCTAAGAGGCCTATATTGGGAAAAAGAATGTCTACAAATAAAAACTACACAGAAGAATTGTGTGAAACTTCTTTCTGTTCTGTTTGTTCAACTAAAAGAGTTGAACCTTAGTTTTGATTGAGCCGTTCTGAAACTCTCTTTCTGTAGAAAATGCAAGTGGAGATTAGGAGCGCTAAGAGGGTAATAGTGGAAATAGGAATGTCTCCAAATATAAACTACACAGAATCATTCTGTGAAACTTCTTTCTGATCTGTGCATTCAGCTAACAGAGTTAAACCATACTTTTGATTGAGCAGATCTGAACACTCTTTCTGTAGAAAATGCAACTGGACATTTGGAGCGCTAAGAGAGTAGTAGTGGAAAAAGGAATATATTCAAATATAAACTACACAGAAGCATTCTGTGAAACTTCTTTCTGATCTGAGCATTCAGCTAACAGAGTTAAACCATACTTTTGATTGAGCAGTTTTGAAACACTCTGTCTGTAGAAAATGCAACTGGACATTCGTAGCGCTAAGTGGGTAATAGTGGAAAAAAGAATATGTTCAAATATAAACTACACAGAAACATTGTATGAAACTTCTTTCTGTTCTGTGCATTCAACTAACAGAGTTGAACCTTACTTTTGGTTGAGCCTTTCTGAAACACTCTTTCTGTAGAAACTGCAATTGGACATTCTGAGCGCTAAGAGGCCTATATTGGGAAAAAAAATATCTTCAAATAAAAACTACACAGAAGCATTGTGTGAAACTTATTTCTGATATGTTCATTAAGCTAACAGAGTTAAACCATACTTTTGATTGCGCAGTTCTGAACACTCTTTCTGTAGAAAATGCAAGTGGACATTCGGAGCGCTAAGAGGGTAATAGTGGAAAAAGGAATGTATTCAAATATAAACTACACAGTAGCATTCTGTGAAAATTCTTTCTGTTCTGTGCATTCAACTAACAGAGTTGAACCTTACTTTTGATTGAGCCGTTCTGAAACACTCTTTCTGTAGAAACTGCAATTGGACATGCTAAGCGCTAAGAGGCCTACATTTGGAAAAAGAATATCTTCAAATAAAAACTACACAGATGCATTCTGTGAAACTTAATTCTGATCTGTAAATTCAGTTAACAGAGATAAAACATATTTTTGATTGAGCAGTTATGAAACACTCTTTTTGTAGAAAATGCAAGTGGAGATTCGGAGCGCTAAGAGGGTAATAGTGGAAAAAGGAATGTCTTCAAATATAAACTACACAGAATCATTCGGTGAAACTTCTTTCTGAACTGTGCATTCAGCTAACAGAGTTAAACCATACTTTTGATTGAGCAGATCTGAACACTCTTTCTGTTGAAAATGCAACTGGACATTTGGAGTGCTAAGAGCGTAGTAGTGGAAAAAGGAATATATTCAAATATAAACTACACAGAAGCATTCTGTGAAACTTCTTTCTGATCTGAGCATACAGCTAACAGAGTTAAACCATACTTTTGATTGAGCAGTTTTGAAACACTCTGTCTGTAGAAAATGCAACTGGACATTCGTAGCGCTAAGTGGGTAATAGTGGAAAAAAGTATATGTTCAAATATAAACTACACAGAAGCATTGTATGAAACTTCTTTCTGTTCTGTGCATTCAACTAACAGAGTTGAACCTTACTTTTGATTGAGCCGTTCTGAAACACTCTTTCTGTAGAAACTGCAATTGGACATTCTGAGCGCTAAGAGGCCTATATTGGGAAAAAGAATGTCTACAAATAAAAACTACACAGAAGAATTGTGTGAAACTTCTTTCTGTTCTGTTTGTTCAACTAAAAGAGTTGAACCTTAGTTTTGATTGAGCCGTTCTGAAACTCTCTTTCTGTAGAAAATGCAAGTGGAGATTAGGAGCGCTAAGAGGGTAATAGTGGAAATAGGAATGTCTCCAAATATAAACTACACAGAATCATTCTGTGAAACTTCTTTCTGATCTGTGCATTCAGCTAACAGAGTTAAACCATACTTTTGATTGAGCAGATCTGAACACTCTTTCTGTAGAAAATGCAAGTGGACATTCGGAGCGCTAAGAGGGTAATAGTGGAAAAAGGAATGTATTCAAATATAAACTACACAGTAGCATTCTGTGAAAATTCTTTCTGTTCTGTGCATTCAACTAACAGAGTTGAACCTTACTTTTGATTGAGCCGTTCTGAAACACTCTTTCTGTAGAAACTGCAATTGGACATGCTAAGCGCTAAGAGGCCTACATTTGGAAAAAGAATATCTTCAAATAAAAACTACACAGATGCATTCTGTGAAACTTAATTCTGATCTGTAAATTCAGTTAACAGAGATAAAACATATTTTTGATTGAGCAGTTATGAAACACTCTTTTTGTAGAAAATGCAAGTGGATATTCGGAGCGCTAAGAGGGTAATATTGGAAAAAGGAATGTCTTCAAATATAAACTACACAGAATCATTCGGTGAAACTTCTTTTGGATCTGTGCATTCAGCTAACAGAGTTAAACCATACTTTTGATTGAGCAGATCTGAACACTCTTTCTGTTGAAAATGCAACTGGACATTTGGAGCGCTAAGAGCGTAGTAGTGGAAAAAGGAATATATTCAAATATAAACTACACAGAAGCATTCTGTGAAACTTCTTTCTGATCTGAGCATTCAGCTAACAGAGTTAAACCATACTTTTGATTGAGCAGTTTTGAAACACTCTGTCTGTAGAAAATGCAACTGGACATTCGTAGCGCTAAGTGGGTAATAGTGGAAAAAAGAATATGTTCAAATATAAACTACACAGAAGCATTGTATGAAACTTCTTTCTGTTCTGTGCATTCAACTAACAGAGTTGAACCTTACTTTTGATTGAGCCGTTCTGAAACACTCTTTCTGTAGAAACTGCAATTGGACATTCTGAGCGCTAAGAGGCCTATATTGGGAAAAAGAATGTCTACAAATAAAAACTACACAGAAGAATTGTGTGAAACTTCTTTCTGTTCTGTTTGTTCAACTAAAAGAGTTGAACCTTAGTTTTGATTGAGCCGTTCTGAAACACTCTTTCTGTAGAAAATGCAAGTGGAGATTCGGAGCGCTAAAAGGGTAATAGTGGAAAAAGGAATGTCTCCAAATATAAACTACACAGAATCATTCTGTGAAACTTCTTTCTGATCTGTACATTCAGCTAACAGAGTTAAACCATACTTTTGATTGAGCAGATCTGAACACTCTTTCTGTAGAAAATGCAACTGGACATTTGGAGCGCTAAGAGAGTAGTAGTGGAAAAAGGAATATATTCAAATATAAACTACACAGAAGCATTCTGTGAAACTTCTTTCTGATCTGAGCATTCAGCTAACAGAGTTAAACCATACTTTTGATTGAGCAGTTTTGAAACACTCTGTCTGTAGAAAATGCAACTGGACATTCGTAGCGCTAAGTGGGTAATAGTGGAAAAAAGAATATGTTCAAATATAAACTACACAGAAACATTGTATGAAACTTCTTTCTGTTCTGTGCATTCAACTAACAGAGTTGAACCTTACTTTGATTGAGCCTTTCTGAAACACTCTTTCTGTAGAAACTGCAATTGGACATTCTGAGCGCTAAGAGGCCTATATTGGGAAATAAAATATCTTCAAATAAAAACTACACAGAAGCATTGTGTGAAACTTATTTCTGATATGTTCATTAAGCTAACAGAGTTAAACCATACTTTTGATTGCGCAGTTCTGAACACTCTTTCTGTAGAAAATGCAAGTGGACATTCGGAGCGCTAAGAGGGTAATAGTGGAAAAAGGAATGTATTCAAATATAAACTACACAGTAGCATTCTGTGAAAATTCTTTCTGTTCTGTGCATTCAACTAACAGAGTTGAACCTTACTTTTGATTGAGCCGTTCTGAAACACTCTTTCTGTAGAAACTGCAATTGGACATGCTAAGCGCTAAGAGGCCTACATTGGGAAAAAGAATATCTTCAAATAAAAACTACACAGATGCATTCTGTGAAACTTAATTCTGATCTGTAAATTCAGTTAACAGAGATAAAACATATTTTTGATTGAGCAGTTATGAAACACTCTTTTTGTAGAAAATGCAAGTGGATATTCGGAGCGCTAAGAGGGTAATATTGGAAAAAGGAATGTCTTCAAATATAAACTACACAGAATCATTCGGTGAAACTTCTTTCTGATCTGTGCATTCAGCTAACAGATTTAAACCATACTTTTGATTGAGCAGATCTGAACACTCTTTCTGTTGAAAATGCAACTGGACATTTGGAGCGCTAAGAGCGTAGTAGTGGAAAAAGGAATATATTCAAATATAAACTACACAGAAGCATTCTGTGAAACTTCTTTCTGATCTGAGCATTCAGCTAACAGAGTTAAACCATACTTTTGATTGAGCAGTTTTGAAACACTCTGTCTGTAGAAAATGCAACTGGACATTCGTAGCGCTAAGTGGGTAATAGTGGAAAAAAGAATATGTTCAAATATAAACTACACAGAAGCATTGTATGAAACTTCTTTCTGTTCTGTGCATTCAACTAACAGAGTTGAACCTTACTTTTGATTGAGCCGTTCTGAAACCCTCTTTCTGTAGAAACTGCAATTGGACATTCTGAGCGCTAAGAGGCCTATATTGGGAAAATGAATGTCTACAAATAAAAACTACACAGAAGAATTGTGTGAAACTTCTTTCTGTTCTGTTTGTTCAACTAAAAGAGTTGAACCTTAGTTTTGATTGAGCCGTTCTGAAACACTCTTTCTGTAGAAAATGCAAGTGGAGATTCGGAGCGCTAAGAGGGTAATAGTGGAAAAAGGAATGTCTCCAAATATAAACTACACAGAATCATTCTGTGAAACTTCTTTCTGATCTGTGCATTCAGCTAACAGAGTTAAACCATACTTTTGATTGAGCAGATCTGAACACTCTTTCTGTAGAAAATGCAACTGGACATTTGGAGCGCTAAGAGAGTAGTAGTGGAAAAGGGAATATATTCAAATATAAACTACACAGAAGCATTCTGTGAAACTTCTTTCTGATCTGAGCATTCAGCTAACAGAGTTAAACCATACTTTTGATTGAGCAGTTTTGAAACACTCTGTCTGTAGAAAATGCAACTGGACATTCGTAGCGCTAAGTGGGTAATAGTGGAAAAAAGAATATGTTCAAATATAAACTACACAGAAGCATTGTATGAAACTTCTTTCTGTTCTGTGCATTCAACTAACAGAGTTGAACCTTACTTTTGATTGAGCCGTTCTGAAACCCTCTTTCTGTAGAAACTGCAATTGGACATTCTGAGCGCTAAGAGGCCTATATTGGGAAAATGAATGTCTACAAATAAAAACTACACAGAAGAATTGTGTGAAACTTCTTTCTGTTCTGTTTGTTCAACTAAAAGAGTTGAACCTTAGTTTTGATTGAGCCGTTCTGAAACACTCTTTCTGTAGAAAATGCAAGTGGAGATTCGGAGCGCTAAGAGGGTAATAGTGGAAAAAGGAATGTCTCCAAATATAAACTACACAGAATCATTCTGTGAAACTTCTTTCTGATCTGTGCATTCAGCTAACACAGTTAAACCATACTTTTGATTGAGCAGATCTGAACACTCTTTCTGTAGAAAATGCAACTGGACATTTGGAGCGCTAAGAGAGTAGTAGTGGAAAAGGGAATATATTCAAATATAAACTACACAGAAGCATTCTGTGAAACTTCTTTCTGATCTGAGCATTCAGCTAACAGAGTTAAACCATACTTTTGATTGAGCAGTTTTGAAACACTCTGTCTGTAGAAAATGCAACTGGACATTCGTAGCGCTAAGTGGGTAATAGTGGAAAAAAGAATATGTTCAAATATAAACTACACAGAAACATTGTATGAAACTTCTTTCTGTTCTGTGCATTCAACTAACAGAGTTGAACCTTACTTTTGATTGAGCCTTTCTGAAACACTCTTTCTGTAGAAACTGCAATTGGACATTCTGAGCGCTAAGAGGACTATATTGGGAAAAAAAATATCTTCAAATAAAAACTACACAGAAGCATTGTGTGAAACTTATTTCTGATATGTTCATTAAGCTAACAGAGTTAAACCATACTTTTGATTGTGCAGTTCTGAACACTCTTTCTGTAGAAAATGCAAGTGGACATTCGGAGCGCTAAGAGGGTAATAGTGGAAAAAGGAATATATTCAAATATAAACTACACAGTAGCATTCTGTGAAAATTCTTTCTGTTCTGTGCATTCAACTAACAGAGTTGAACCTTACTTTTGATTGAGCCGTTCTGAAACACTCTTTCTGTAGAAACTGCAATTGGACATGCTAAGCGCTAAGAGGCCTACATTGGGAAAAAGAATATCTTCAAATAAAAACTACACAGATGCATTCTGTGAAACTTAATTCTGATCTGTAAATTCAGTTAACAGAGATAAAACATATTTTTGATTGAGCAGTTATGAAACACTCTTTTTGTAGAAAATGCAAGTGGATATTCGGAGCGCTAAGAGGGTAATATTGGAAAAAGGAATGTCTTCAAATATAAACTACACAGAATCATTCGGTGAAACTTCTTTCTGATCTGTGCATTCAGCTAACAGAGTTAAACCATACTTTTGATTGAGCAGATCTGAACACTCTTTCTGTTGAAAATGCAACTGGACATTTGGAGCGCTAAGAGCATAGTAGTGGAAAAAGGAATATATTCAAATATAAACTACACAGAAGCATTCTGTGAAACTTCTTTCTGATCTGAGCATTCAGCTAACAGAGTTAAACCATACGTTTGATTGAGCAGTTTTGAAACACTCTGTCTGTAGAAAATGCAACTGGACATTCGTAGCGCTAAGTGGGCAATAGTGGAAAAAAGAATATGTTCAAATATAAACTACACAGAAGCATTGTATGAAACTTCTTTCTGTTCTGTGCATTCAACTAACAGAGTTGAACCTTACTTTTGATTGAGCCGTTCTGAAACACTCTTTCTGTAGAAACTGCAATTGGACATTCTGAGCGCTAAGAGGCCTATATTGGGAAAAAGAATGTCTACAAATAAAAACTACACAGAAGAATTGTGTGAAACTTCTTTCTGTTCTGTTTGTTCAACTAAAAGAGTTGAACCTTAGTTTTGATTGAGCCGTTCTGAAACACTCTTTCTGTAGAAAATGCAAGTGGAGATTCGGAGCGCTAAGAGGGTAATAGTGGAAAAAGGAATGTCTCTAAATATAAACTACACAGAATCATTCTGTGAAACTTCTTTCTGATCTGTGCATTCAGCTAACAGAATTAAAACATACTTTTGATTGAGCAGATCTGAACACTCTTTCTGTAGAAAATGCAACTGGACATTTGGAGCGCTAAGAGAGTATTAGTGGAAAAAGGAATATATTCAAATATAAACTACACAGAAGCATTCTGTGAAACTTCTTTCTGATCTGAGCATTCAGCTAACAGAGTTAAACCATACTTTTGATTGAGCAGTTTTGAAACACTCTGTCTGTAGAAAATGCAACTGGACATTCGTAGCGCTAAGTGGGTAATAGTGGAAAAAAGAATATGTTCAAATATAAACTACACAGAAGCATTGTATGAAACTTCTTTCTGTTCTGTGCATTCAACTAACAGAGTTGAACCTTACTTTTGACTGAGCCTTTCCGAAACACTCTTTCTGCAGAAACTGCAATTGGACATTCTGAGCGCTAAGAGGCCTATATTGGGAAAAATAATATCTTCAAATAAAAACTACACAGAAGCATTGTGTGAAAATTATTTCTGATATGTTCATTAAGCTAACAGAATTAAACCATACTTTTGATTGCGCAGTTCTGAATACTCTTTCTGTAGAAAATGCAAGTGGACATTCGGAGCGCTAAGAGGGTAATAGTGGAAAAAGGTATATATTCAAATATAAACTACACAGTAGCATTCTGTGAAAATTCTTTCTGTTCTCTGCATTCAGCTAACAGAGTTGAACCTTACTTTTGATTGAGCCGTTCTGAAACACTCTTTCTGTAGAAACTGCAATTGGACATGCTAAGCGCTAAGAGGCCTACATTGGGAAAAAGAATATCTTCAAATAAAAACTACACAGATGCATTCTGTGAAACTTATTTCTGATCTGTAAATTCAGTTAACAGAGATAAAACATATTTTTGATTGAGCAGTTATGAAACACTCTTTTTGTAGAAAATGCAAGTGGAGATTCGGAGCGCTAAGAGGGTTATAGTGGAAAAAGGAATGTCTTCAAATACAAACTACACAGAATCATTCGGTGAAACTTCTTTCTGATCTGTGCATTCAGCTAACAGAGTTAAACCATACTTTTGTTTGAGCAGATCTGAACACTCTTTCTGTTGAAAATGCAACTGGACATTTGGAGTGCTAAGAGCGTAGTAGTGGAAAAAGGAATATATTCAAATATAAACTACACAGAAGCATTCTGTGAAACTTCTTTCTGATCTGAGCATTCAGCTAACAGAGTTAAACCATACTTTTGATTGAGCAGTTTTGAAACACTCTGTCTGTAGAAAATGCAACTGGACATTCGTAGCGCTAAGAGGGTAATAGTGGAAAAAAGAATATGTTCAAATATAAACTACACAGAAGCATTGTATGAAACTTCTTTCTGTTCTGTGCATTCAACTAACAGAGTTGAACCTTACTTTTGATTGAGCCTTTCTGAAACACTCTTTCTGTAGAAACTGCAATTGGACATTCTGAGCGCTAAGAGGCCTATATTGGGAAAAAAAATATCTTCAAATAAAAACTACACAGAAGCATTGTGTGAAACTTATTTCTGATATATTCATTAAGCTAACAGAGTTAAACCATACTTTTGATTGCGCAGTTCTGAACACTCTTTCTGTAGAAAATGCAAGTGGACATTCGGAGCGCTAAGAGGGTAATAGTGGAAAAAGGAATGTATTCAAATATAAACTACACAGTAGCATTCTGTGAAAATTCTTTCTGTTCTGTGCATTCAACTAACAGAGTTGAACCTTACTTTTGATTGAGCCGTTCTGAAACACTCTTTCTGTAGAAACTGCAATTGGACATGCTAAGCGCTAAGAGGCCTACATTGGGAAAAAGAATATCTTCAAATAAAAACTACACAGATGCATTCTGTGAAACTTAATTCTGATCTGTAAATTCAGTTAACAGAGATAAAACATATTTTTGATTGAGCAGTTATGAAATACTCTTTTTGTAGAAAATGCAAGTGGAGATTCGGAGCGCTAAGAGGGTAATAGTGGAAAAAGGAATGTCTTCAAATATAAACTACACAGAATCATTCGGTGAAACTTCTTTCTGATCTGTGCATTCAGCTAACAGTGTTAAACCATACTTTTGATTGAGCAGATCTGAACACTCTTTCTGTTGAAAATGCAACTGGACATTTGGAGCGCTAAGAGCATAGTAGTGGAAAAAGGAATATATTCAAATATAAACTACACAGAAGCATTCTGTGAAACTTCTTTCTGATCTGAGCATTCAGCTAACAGAGTTAAACCATACGTTTGATTGAGCAGTTTTGAAACACTCTGTCTGTAGAAAATGCAATTGGACATTCGTAGCGCTAAGTGGGCAATAGTGGAAAAAAGAATATGTTCAAATATAAACTACACAGAAGCATTGTATGAAACTTCTTTCTGTTCTGTGCATTCAACTAACAGAGTTGAACCTTACTTTTGATTGAGCCGTTCTGAAACACTCTTTCTGTAGAAACTGCAATTGGACATTCTGAGCACTAAGAGGCCTATATTGGGAAAAAGAATGTCTACAAATAAAAACTACACAGAAGAATTGTGTGAAACTTCTTTCTGTTCTGTTTGTTCAACTAAAAGAGTTGAACCTTAGTTTTGATTGAGCCGTTCTGAAACACTCTTTCTGTAGAAAATGCAAGTGGAGATTCGGAGCGCTAAGAGGGTAATAGTGGAAAAAGGAATGTCTCTAAATATAAACTACACAGAATCATTCTGTGAAACTTCTTTCTGATCTGTGCATTCAGCTAACAGAATTAAAACATACTTTTGATTGAGCAGATCTGAACACTCTTTCTGTAGAAAATGCAACTGGACATTTGGAGCGCTAAGAGAGTAGTAGTGGAAAAAGGAATATATTCAAATATAAACTACACAGAAGCATTCTGTGAAACTTCTTTCTGATCTGAGCATTCAGCTAACAGAGTTAAACCATACTTTTGATTGAGCAGTTTTGAAACACTCTGTCTGTAGAAAATGCAACTGGACATTCGTAGCGCTAAGTGGGTAAAAGTGGAAAAAAGAATATGTTCAAATATAAACTACACAGAAGCATTGTATGAAACTTCTTTCTGTTCTGTGCATTCAACTAACAGAGTTGAACCTTACTTTTGACTGAGCCTTTCCGAAACACTCTTTCTGCAGAAACTGCAATTGGACATTCTGAGCGCTAAGAGGCCTATATTGGGAAAAATAATATCTTCAAATAAAAACTACACAGAAGCATTGTGTGAAAATTATTTCTGATATGTTCATTAAGCTAACAGAGTTAAACCATACTTTTGATTGCGCAGGTCTGAATACTCTTTCTGTAGAAAATGCAAGTGGACATTCGGAGCGCTAAGAGGGTAATAGTGGAAAAAGGTATATATTCAAATATAAACTACACAGTAGCATTCTGTGAAAATTCTTTCTGTTCTCTGCATTCAGCTAACAGAGTTGAACCTTACTTTTGATTGAGCCGTTCTGAAACACTCTTTCTGTAGAAACTGCAATTGGACATGCTAAGCGCTAAGAGGCCTACATTGGGAAAAAGAATATCTTCAAATAAAAACTACACAGATGCATTCTGTGAAACTTATTTCTGATCTGTAAATTCAGTTAACAGAGATAAAACATATTTTTGATTGAGCAGTTATGAAACACTCTTTTTGTAGAAAATGCAAGTGGAGATTCGGAGCGCTAAGAGGGTTATAGTGGAAAAAGGAATGTCTTCAAATACAAACTACACAGAATCATTCGGTGAAACTTCTTTCTGATCTGTGCATTCAGCGAACAGAGTTAAACCATACTTTTGATTGAGCAGATCTGAACACTCTTTCTGTTGAAAATGCAACTGGACATTTGGAGTGCTAAGAGCGTAGTAGTGGAAAAAGGAATATATTCAAATATAAACTACACAGAAGCATTCTGTGAAACTTCTTTCTGATCTGAGCATTCAGCTAACAGAGTTAAACCATACTTTTGATTGAGCAGTTTTGAAACACTCTGTCTGTAGAAAATGCAACTGGACATTCGTAGCGCTAAGTGGGTAATAGTGGAAAAAAGAATATGTTCAAATATAAACTACACAGAAGCATTGTATGAAACTTCTTTCTGTTCTGTGCATTCAACTAACAGAGTTGAACCTTACTTTTGATTGAGCCTTTCTGAAACACTCTTTCTGTAGAAACTGCAATTGGACATTCTGAGCGCTAAGAGGCCTATATTGGGAAAAAAAATATCTTCAAATAAAAACTACACAGAAGCATTGTGTGAAACTTATTTCTGATATGTTCATTAAGCTAACAGAGTTAAACCATACTTTTGATTGCGCAGTTCTGAACACTCTTTCTGTAGAAAATGCAAGTGGACATTCGGAGCGCTAAGAGGGTAATAGTGGAAAAAGGAATGTATTCAAATATAAACTACACAGTAGCATTCTGTGAAAATTCTTTCTGTTCTGTGCATTCAACTAACAGAGTTGAACCTTACTTTTGATTGAGCCGTTCTGAAACACTCTTTCTGTAGAAACTGCAATTGGACATGCTAAGCGCTAAGAGGCCTACATTGGGAAAAAGAATATCTTCAAATAAAAACTACACAGATGCATTCTGTGAAACTTAATTCTGATCTGTAAATTCAGTTAACAGAGATAAAACATATTTTTGATTGAGCAGTTATGAAATACTCTTTTTGTAGAAAATGCAAGTGGAGATTCGGAGCGCTAAGAGGGTAATAGTGGAAAAAGGAATGTCTTCAAATATAAACTACACAGAATCATTCGGTGAAACTTCTTTCTGATCTGTGCATTCAGCTAACAGAGTTAAACCATACTTTTGATTGAGCAGATCTGAACACTCTTTCTGTTGAAAATGCAACTGGACATTTGGAGCGCTAAGAGCGTAGTAGTGGAAAAAGGAATATATTCAAATATAAACTACACGGAAACATTCTGTGAAACTTCTTTCTGATCTGAGCATTCAGCTAACAGAGTTAAACCATACTTTTGATTGAGCAGTTTTGAAACACTCTGTCTGTAGAAAATGCAACTGGACATTCGTAGCGCTAAGTGGGTAATAGTGGAAAAAAGAATATGTTCAAATATAAACTACACAGAAGCATTGTATGAAACTTCTTTCTGTTCTGTGCATTCAACTAACAGAGTTGAACCTTACTTTTGATTGAGCCGTTCTGAAACACTCTTTCTGTAGAAACTGCAATTGGACATTCTGAGCGCTAAGAGGCCTATATTGGGAAAAAGAATGTCTACAAATAAAAACTACACAGAAGAATTGTGTGAAACTTCTTTCTGTTCTGTTTGTTCAACTAAAAGAGTTGAACCTTAGTTTTGATTGAGCCGTTCTGAAACACTCTTTCTGTAGAAAATGCAAGTGGAGATTCGGAGCGCTAAGAGGGTAATAGTGGAAAAAGGAATGTCTCCAAATATAAACTACACAGAATCATTCTGTGAAACTTCTTTCTGATCTGTGCATTCAGCTAACAGAGTTAAACCATACTTTTGATTGAGCAGATCTGAACACTCTTTCTGTAGAAAATGCAACTGGACATTTGGAGCGCTAAGAGAGTAGTAGTGGAAAAAGGAATATATTCAAATATAAACTACACAGAAGCATTCTGTGAAACTTCTTTCTGATCTGAGCATTCAGCTAACAGAGTTAAACCATACTTTTGATTGAGCAGTTTTGAAACACTCTGTCTGTAGAAAATGCAACTGGACATTCGTAGCGCTAAGTGGGTAATAGTGGAAAAAAGAATATGTTCAAATATAAACTACACAGAAACATTGTATGAAACTTCTTTCTGTTCTGTGAATTCAACTAACAGAGTTGAACCTTACTTTTGATTGAGCCTTTCTGAAACACTCTTTCTGTAGAAACTGCAATTGGACATTCTGAGCGCTAAGAGGCCTATATTGGGAAAAAAAATATCTTCAAATAAAAACTACACAGAAGCATTGTGTGAAACTTATTTCTGATATGTTCATTAAGCTAACAGAGTTAAACCATACTTTTGATTGTGCAGTTCTGAACACTCTTTCTGTAGAAAATGCAAGTGGACATTCGGAGCGCTAAGAGGGTAATAGTGGAAAAAGGAATATATTCAAATATAAACTACACAGTAGCATTCTGTGAAAATTCTTTCTGTTCTGTGCATTCAACTAACAGAGTTGAACCTTACTTTTGATTGAGCCGTTCTGAAACACTCTTTCTGTAGAAACTGCAATTGGACATGCTAAGCGCTAAGAGGCCTACATTGGGAAAAAGAATATCTTCAAATAAAAACTACACAGATGCATTCTGTGAAACTTAATTCTGATCTGTAAATTCAGTTAACAGAGATAAAACATATTTTTGATTGAGCAGTTATGAAACACTCTTTTTGTAGAAAATGCAAGTGGATATTCGGAGCGCTAAGAGGGTAATATTGGAAAAAGGAATGTCTTCAAATATAAACTACACAGAATCATTCGGTGAAACTTCTTTCTGATCTGTGCATTCAGCTAACAGAGTTAAACCATACTTTTGATTGAGCAGATCTGAACACTCTTTCTGTTGAAAATGCAACTGGACATTTGGAGCGCTAAGAGCATAGTAGTGGAAAAAGGAATATATTCAAATATAAACTACACAGAAGCATTCTGTGAAACTTCTTTCTGATCTGAGCATTCAGCTAACAGAGTTAAACCATACTTTTGATTGAGCAGTTTTGAAACACTCTGTCTGTAGAAAATGCAACTGGACATTCGTAGCGCTAAGTGGGCAATAGTGGAAAAAAGAATATGTTCAAATATAAACTACACAGAAGCATTGTATGAAACTTCTTTCTGTTCTGTGCATTCAACTAACAGAGTTGAACCTTACTTTTGATTGAGCCGTTCTGAAACACTCTTTCTGTAGAAACTGCAATTGGACATTCTGAGCGCTAAGAGGCCTATATTGGGAAAAAGAATGTCTACAAATAAAAACTACACAGAAGAATTGTGTGAAACTTCTTTCTGTTCTGTTTGTTCAACTAAAAGAGTTGAACCTTAGTTTTGATTGTGCCGTTCTGAAACACTCTTTCTGTAGAAAATGCAAGTGGAGATTCGGAGCGCTAAGAGGGTAATAGTGGAAAAAGGAATGTCTCTAAATATAAACTACACAGAATCATTCTGTGAAACTTTTTTCTGATCTGTGCATTCAGCTAACAGAGTTAAAACATACTTTTGATTGAGCAGATCTGAACACTCTTTCTGTAGAAAATGCAACTGGACATTTGGAGCGCTAAGAGAGTAGTAGTGGAAAAAGGAATATATTCAAATATAAACTACACAGAAGCATTCTGTGAAACTTCTTTCTGATCTGAGCATTCAGCTAACAGAGTTAAACCATACTTTTGATTGAGCAGTTTTGAAACACTCTGTCTGTAGAAAATGCAACTGGACATTCGTAGCGCTAAGTGGGTAATAGTGGAAAAAAGAATATGTTCAAATATAAACTACACAGAAGCATTGTATGAAACTTCTTTCTGTTCTGTGCATTCAACTAACAGAGTTGAACCTTACTTTTGACTGAGCCTTTCCGAAACACTCTTTCTGCAGAAACTGCAATTGGACATTCTGAGCGCTAAGAGGCCTATATTGGGAAAAATAATATCTTCAAATAAAAACTACACAGAAGCATTGTGTGAAAATTATTTCTGATATGTTCATTAAGCTAACAGAGTTAAACCATACTTTTGATTGCGCAGTTCTGAATACTCTTTCTGTAGAAAATGCAAGTGGACATTCGGAGCGCTAAGAGGGTAATAGTGGAAAAAGGTATATATTCAAATATAAACTACACAGTAGCATTCTGTGAAAATTCTTTCTGTTCTCTGCATTCAGCTAACAGAGTTGAACCTTACTTTTGATTGAGCTGTTCTGAAACACTCTTTCTGTAGAAACTGCAATTGGACATGCTAAGCGCTAAGAGGCCTTCATTGGGAAAAAGAATATCTTCAAATAAAAACTACACAGATGCATTCTGTGAAACTTATTTCTGATCTGTAAATTCAGTTAACAGAGATAAAACATATTTTTGATTGAGCAGTTATGAAACACTCTTTTTGTAGAAAATGCAAGTGGAGATTCGGAGCGCTAAGAGGGTTATAGTGGAAAAAGGAATGTCTTCAAATACAAACTACACAGAATCATTCGGTGAAACTTCTTTCTGATCTGTGCATTCAGCTAACAGAGTTAAACCATACTTTTGATTGAGCAGATCTGAACACTCTTTCTGTTGAAAATGCAACTGGACATTTGGAGTGCTAAGAGCGTAGTAGTGGAAAAAGGAATATATTCAAATATAAACTACACAGAAGCATTCTGTGAAACTTCTTTCTGATCTGAGCATTCAGCTAACAGAGTTAAACCATACTTTTGATTGAGCAGTTTTGAAACACTCTGTCTGTAGAAAATGCAACTGGACATTCATAGCGCTAAGTGGGTAATAGTGGAAAAAAGAATATGTTCAAATATAAACTACACAGAAGCATTGTATGAAACTTCTTTCTGTTCTGTGCATTCAACTAACAGAGTTGAAACTTACTTTTGATTGAGCCGTTCTGAAACACTCTTTCTGTAGAAACTGCAATTGGACATTCTGAGCGCTAAGAGGCCTATATTGGGAAAAAGAATGTCTACAAATAAAAACTACACAGAAGAATTGTGTGAAACTTCTTTCTGTTCTGTTTGTTCAACTAAAAGAGTTGAACATTAGTTTTGATTGAGCCGTTCTGAAACACTCTTTCTGTAGAAAATGCAAGTGGAGATTCGGAGCGCTAAGAGGGTAATAGGGGAAAAAGGAATGTCTCCAAATATAAACTACACAGAATCATTCTGTGAAACTTTTTTCTGATCTGTGCATTCAGCTAACAGAGTTAAACCATACTTTTGATTTAGCAGATCTGAACACTCTTTCTGTAGAAAATGCAACTGGACATTTGGAGCGCTAAGAGAGTAGTAGTGGAAAAAGGAATATATTCAAATATAAACTACACAGAAGCATTCTGTGAAACTTCTTTCTGATCTGAGCATTCAGCTAACAGAGTTAAACCATACTTTTGATTGAGCAGTTTTGAAACACTCTGTCTGTAGAAAATGCAACTGGACATTCGTAGCGCTAAGTGGGTAATAGTGGAAAAAAGAATATGTTCAAATATAAACTACACAGAAACATTGTATGAAACTTCTTTCTGTTCTGTGCATTCAACTAACAGAGTTGAACCTTACTTTTGATTGAGCCTTTCTGAAACACTCTTTCTGTAGAAATTGCAATTGGACATTCTGAGCGCTAAGAGGCCTATATTGGGAAAAAAAATATCTTCAAATAAAAACTACACAGAAGCATTGTGTGAAACTTATTTCTGATATGTTCATTAAGCTAACAGAGTTAAACCATACTTTTGATTTTGCAGTTCTGAACACTCTTTCTGTAGAAAATGCAAGTGGACATTCGGAGCGCTAAGAGGGTAATAGTGGAAAAAGGAATATATTCAAATATAAACTACACAGTAGCATTCTGTGAAAATTCTTTCTGTTCTGTGCATTCAACTAACAGAGTTGAACCTTACTTTTGATTGAGCCGTTCTGAAACACTCTTTCTGTAGAAACTGCAATTGGACATGCTAAGCGCTAAGAGACCTACATTGGGAAAAAGAATATCTTCAAATAAAAACTACACAGATGCATTCTGTGAAACTTATTTCTGATCTGTAAATTCAGTTAACAGAGATAAAACATATTTTTGATTGAGCAGTTAAGAAACACTCTTTTTGTAGAAAATGCAAGTGGAGATTCGGAGCGCTAAGAGGGTAATAGTGGAAAAAGGAATGTCTCCAAATATAAACTACACAGAATCATTCTGTGAAACTTCTTTCTGATCTGTGCATTCAGCTAACAGAGTTAAACCATACTTTTGATTGAGCAGATCTGAACACTCTTTCTGTAGAAAATGCAACTGGACATTTGGAGCGCTAAGAGAGTAGTAGTGGAAAAAGGAATATATTCAAATATAAACTACACAGAAGCATTGTATGAAACTTCTTTCTGTTCTGTGCATTCAACTAACAGAGTTGAACTTACTTTTGATTGAGCCTTTCTGAAACACTCTTTCTGTAGAAACTGCAATTGGACATTCTGAGCGCTAAGAGGCCTCTATTGGGAAAAATAATATCTTCAAATAAAAACTACACAGAAGCATTGGGTGAAACTTATTTCTGATATGTTCATTAAGCTAACAGAGTTAAACCATACTTTTGATTGCACAGTTCTGAACACTCTTTCTGTAGAAAATGCAAGTGGACATTCGCAGCGCTAAGAGGGTAATAGTGGAAAAAGGAATATATTCAAATATAAACTACACAGTAGCATTCTGTGAAAATTCTTTCTGTTCTGTGCATTCAACTAACACAGTTGAACCTTACTTTTGATTGAGCCGTTCTGAAACACTCTTTCTGTAGAAACTGCAATTGGACATGCTAAGCGCTAAGAGGCCTACATTGGGAAAAAGAATATCTTCAAATAAAAACTACACAGATGCATTCTGTGAAACTTATTTCTGATCTGTAAATTCAGTTAACAGAGATAAAACATATTTTTGATTGAGCAGTTATGAAACACTCTTTTTGTAGAAAATGCAAGTGGAGATTCTGAGCGCTAAGAGGGTAATAGTGGAAAAAGGAATGTCTTCAAATATAAACTACACAGAATCATTCGGTGAAACTTCTTTCTGATCTGTGCATTCAGCTAACAGAGTTAAACCATACTTTTGATTGAGCAGATCAGAACACTCTTTCTGTAGAAAATGCAACTGGACATTTGGAGCGCTAAGAGCGTAGTAGTGGAAAAAGGAATGTATTCAAATATAAACAACACAGAAGCATTCTGTGAAACTTCTTTATGATCTGAGCATTCAGCTAAGAGAGTTAAACCATACTTTTGATTGAGCAGTTTTGAAACACTCTGTCTGTAGAAAATGCAACTGGACATTCGTAGCGCTAAGTGGGTATAGTGGAAAAAAGAATATGTTCAAATATAAACTACACAGAAGCATTGTATGAAACTTCTTTCTGTTCTGTGCATTCAACTAACAGAGTTGAACCTTACTTTTGATTCAGCCGTTCTGAAACACTCTTTCTGTAGAAACTGCAATTGGACATTCTGAGCGCTAGGAGGCCTATATTGGGAAAAAGAATGTCTACAAATAAAAACTACACAGAAGAATTGTGTGAAACTACTTTCTGTTGTGTTTGTTCAACTAAAAGAGTTGAACCTTAGTTTTGATTGAGCCGTTCTGAAACACTCTTTCTGTAGAAAATGCAAGTGGAGATTCGGAGCGCTAAGAGGGTAATAGTGGAAAAAGGAATGTCTCCAAATATAAACTACACTGAATCATTCTGTGAAACTTCTTTCTGATCTGTGCATTCAGCTAACAGAGTTAAACCATACTTTTGATTGAGCAGATCTGAACACTCTTTCTGTAGAAAATGCAACTGGACATTTGGAGCGCTAAGAGAGTAGTAGTGGAAAAAGGAATATACTCAAATATAAACTACACAGAAACATTGTATGAAACTTCTTTCTGTTCTGTGCATTCAACTAACAGAGTTGAACTTACTTTTGATTGAGCCTTTCTGAAACACTCTTTCTGTAGAAACTGCAATTGGACATTCTGAGCGCTAAGAGGCCTCTATTGGGAAAAATAATATCTTCAAATAAAAACTACACAGAAGCATTGTGTGAAACTTATTTCTGATATGTTCATTAAGCTAACAGAGTTAAACCATACTTTTGATTGCACAGTTCTGAACACTCTTTCTGTAGAAAATGCAAGTGGACATTCGGAGCGCTAAGAGGGTAATAGTGGAAAAAGGAATATATTCAAATATAAACAACACAGAAGCATTCTGTGAAACTTCTTTATGATCTGAGCATTCAGCTAACAGAGTTAAACCATACTTTTGATTGAGCAGTTTTGAAACACTCTGTCTGTAGAAAATGCAACTGGACATTCGTAGCGCTAAGTGGGTATAGTGGAAAAAAGAATATGTTCAAATATAAACTACACAGAAGCATTGTATGAAACTTCTTTCTGTTCTGTGCATTCAACTAACAGAGTTGAACCTTACTTTTGATTGAGCCGTTCTGAAAGACTCTTTCTGTAGAAACTGCAATTGGACATTCTGAGCGCTAGGAGGCCTATATTGGGAAAATGAATGTCTACAAATAAAAACTACACAGAAGAATTGTGTGAAACTTCTTTCTGTTCTGTTTGTTCAACTAAAAGATTTGAACCTTAGTTTTGATTGAGCCGTTCTGAAACACTCTTTCTGTAGAAAATGCAAGTGGAGATTCGGAGCGCTAAGAGGGTAATAGTGGAAAAAGGAATGTCTCCAAATATAAACTACACAGAATCATTCTGTGAAACTTCTTTCTGATCTGTGCATTCAGCTAACAGAGTTAAACCATACTTTTGATTGAGCAGATCTGAACACTCTTTCTGTAGAAAATGCAACTGGACATTTGGAGCGCTAAGAGAGTACTAGTGGAAAAAGGAATATATTCAAATATAAACTACACAGAAGCATTCTGTGAAACTTCTTTCTGATCTGAGCATTCAGCTAACAGAGTTAAACTATACTTTTGATTGAGCAGTTTTGAAACACTCTGTCTGTAGAAAATTCAACTGGACATTCGTAGCGATAAGTGGGTAATAGTGGAAAAAAGAATATGTTCAAATATAAACTACACAGAAGCATTGTATGAAACTTCTTTCTGTTCTGTGCATTCAACTAAGAGAGTTGAACCTTACTTTAGATTGAGCCGTTCTGAAACTCTCTTTCTGTAGAAACTGCAATTGGACATTCTGAGCGCTAAGAGGCCTCTATTGGGAAAAATAATATCTTCAAATAAAAACTACACAGAAGCATTGTGTGAAACATATTTCTGATATGTTCATTAAGCTAACAGAGTTAAACCATACTTTTGATTGCACAGTTCTGAACACTCTTTCTGTAGAAAATGCAAGTGGACATTCGGAGCGCTAAGAGGGTAATAGTGGAAAAAGGAATATATTCAAATATAAACTACACAGTAGCATTCTGTGAAAATTCTTTCTGTTCTGTGCATTCAAATAACAGAGTTGAACCTTACTTTTGATTGAGCCGTTCTGAAACACTCTTTCTGTAGAAACTGCAATTGGACATGCTAAGCGCTAAGAGACCTACATTGGGAAAAAGAATATCTTCAAATAAAAACTACACAGATGCATTCTGTGAAACTTATTTCTGATCTGTAAATTCAGTTAACAGAGATAAAACATATTTTTGATTGAGCAGTTATGAAACACTCTTTTTGTAGAAAATGCAAGTGGAGATTCGGAGCGCTAAGAGGGTAATAGTGGAAAAAGGAATGTCTTCAAATATAAACTACACAGAATCATTCGGTGAAACTTCTTTCTGATCTGTGCATTCAGCTAACAGACTTAAACCATACTTTTGATTGAGCAGATCAGAACACTCTTTCTGTAGAAAATGCAACTGGACATTTGGAGCGCTAAGAGCATAGTAGTGGAAAAACGAATATATTCAAATATAAACAACACAGAAGCATTCTGTGAAACTTCTTTCTGATCTGAGCATTCAGCTAACAGAGTTAAACCATACTTTTGATTGAGCAGTTTTGAAACACTCTGTCTGTAGAAAATGCAACTGGACATTCGTAGCGCTAAGTGGGTATAGTGGAAAAAAGAATATGTTCAAATATAAACTACACAGAAGCATTGTATGAAACTTCTTTCTGTTCTGTGCATTCAACTAACAGAGTTGAACCTTACTTTTGATTGAGCCGTTCTGAAACACTCTTTCTGTAGAAACTGCAATTGGACATTCTGAGCGCTAGGCGGCCTATATTGGGTAAAAGAATGTCTACAAATAAAAACTACACAGAAGAATTGTGTGAAACTTCTTTCTGTTCTGTTTGTTCAACTAAAAGAGTTGAACCTTAGTTTTGATTGAGCCGTTCTGAAACACTCTTTCTGTAGAAAATGCAAGTGGAGATTCGGAGCGCTAAGAGGGTAATAGTGGAAAAAGGAATGTCTCCAAATATAAACTACACAGAATCATTCTGTGAAACTTCTTTCTGATCTGTGCATTCAGCTAACAGAGTTAAACCATACTTTTGATTGAGCAGATCTGAACACTCTTTCTGTAGAAAATGCAACTGGACATTTGGAGCGCTAAGAGAGTAGTAGTGGAAAAAGGAATATATTCAAATATAAACTACACAGAAGCATTCTGTGAAACTTCTTTCTGATCTGAGCATTCAGCTAACAGAGTTAAACCATACTTTTGATTGAGCAGTTTTGAAACACTCTGTCTGTAGAAAATTCAACTGGACATTCGTAGCGCTAAGTGGGTAATAGTGGAAAAAAGAATATGTTCAAATATAAACTACACAGAAGCATTGTATGAAACTTCTTTCTGTTCTGTGCATTCAACTAACAGAGTTGAACCTTACTTTTGATTGAGCCTTTCTGAAACACTCTTTCTGTAGAAACTGCAATTGGACATTCTGAGCGCTAAGAGGCCTCTATTGGGAAAAATAATATCTTCATATAAAAACTACACAGATGCATTGTGTGAAACTTATTTCTGATATGTTAATTAAGCTAACAGAGTTAAACCATACTTTTGATGGCGCAGTTCTGAACACTCTTTCTGTAGAAAATGCAAGTGGACATTCGGAGCGCTAAGAGGGTAATAGTGGAAAAAGGAATATATTCAAATATAAACTACACAGTAGCATTCTGTGAAAATTCTTTCTGTTCTGTGCATTCAACTAACACAGTTGAACCTTACTTTTGATTGAGCCGTTCTGAAACTCTCTTTCTGTAGAAACTGCAATTGGACATGCTAAGCGCTAAGAGGCCTACATTGGGAAAAAGAATATCTTCAAATAAAAACTACACAGATGCATTCTGTGAAACTTATTTCTGATCTGTAAATTCAGTTAACAGAGATAAAACATATTTTTGATTGAGCAGTTATGAAACACTCTTTTTGTAGAAAATGCAAGTGGAGATTCGGAGCGCTAAGAGGGTAATAGTGGAAAAAGGAATGTCTTCAAATATAAACTACACAGAATCATTCGGTGAAACTTCTTTCTGATCTGTGCATTCAGCTAACAGAGTTAAACCATACTTTTGATTGAGCAGATCAGAACACTCTTTCTGTAGAAAATGCAACTGGACATTTGGAGCGCTAAGAGCGTAGTAGTGGAAAAACGAATATATTCAAATATAAACAACACAGAAGCATTCTGTGAAACTTCTTTCTGATCTGAGCATTCAGCTAACAGAGTTAAACCATACTTTTGATTGAGTAGTTTTGAAACACTCTGTCTGTAGAAAATGCAACTGGACATTCGTAGCGCTAAGTGGGTATAGTGGAAAAAAGAATATGTTCAAATATAAACTACACAGAAGCATTGTATGAAACTTCTTTCTGTTCTGTGCATTCAACTAACAGAGTTGAACCTTACTTTTGATTGAGCCGTTCTGAAACACTCTTTCTGTAGAAACTGCAATTGGACATTCTGAGCGCTAGGCGGCCTACATTGGGAAAAAGAATGTCTACAAATAAAAACTACACAGAAGAATTGTGTGAAACTTCTTTCTGTTCTGTTTGTTCAACTAAAAGAGTTGAACCTTAGTTTTGATTGAGCCGTTCTGAAACACTCTTTCTGTAGAAAATGCAAGTGGAGATTCGGAGCGCTAAGAGGGTAATAGTGGAAAAAGGAATGTCTCCAAATATAAACTACACAGAATAATTCTGTGAAACTTCTTTCTGATCTGTGCATTCAGCTAAAAGAGTTAAACCATACTTTTGATTGAGCAGATCTGAACACTCTTTCTGTAGAAAATGCAACTGGACATTTGGAGCGCTAAGAGAGTAGTAGTGGAAAAAGGAATATATTCAAATATAAACTACACAGAAGCATTCTGTGAAACTTCTTTCTGATCTGAGCATTCAGCTAACAGAGTTAAACCATACTTTTGATTGAGCAGTTTTGAAACACTCTGTCTGTAGAAAATGCAACTGGACATTCGTAGCGCTAAGTGGGTAATAGTGGAAAAAAGAATATGTTCAACTATAAACTACACAGAAGCATTGTATGAAACTTCTTTCTGTTCTGTGCATTCAACTAACAGAGTTGAACCTTACTTTTGATTGAGCCTTTCTGAAACACTCTTTCTGTAGAGACTGCAATTGGACATTCTGAGCGCTAAGAGGCCTCTATTGGGAAAAATAATATCTTCAGATAAAAACTACACAGATGCATTGTGTGAAACTTATTTCTGATATGTTCATTAAGCTAACAGAGTTAAACCATACTTTTGATGGCGCAGTTCTGAACACTCTTTCTGTAGAAAATGCAAGTGGACATTCGGAGCGCTAAGAGGGTAATAGTGGAAAAAGGAATATATTCAAATATAAACTACACAGTAGCATTCTGTGAAAATTCTTTCTGTTCTGTGCATTCAACTAACACAGTTGAACCTTACTTTTGATTGAGCCGTTCTGAAACTCTCTTTCTGTAGAAACTGCAATTGGACATGCTAAGCGCTAAGAGGCCTACATTGGGAAAAAGAATATCTTCAAATAAAAACTACACAGATGCATTCTGTGAAACTTATTTCTGATCTGTAAATTCAGTTAACAGAGATAAAACATATTTTTGATTGAGCAGTTATGAAACACTCTTTTTGTAGAAAATGCAAGTGGAGATTCGGAGCGCTAAGGGGGTAATAGTGGAAAAAGGAATGTCTTCAAATATAAACTACACAGAATCATTCGGTGAAACATCTTTCTGATCTGTGCATTCAGCTAACAGAGTTAAACCATACTTTTGATTGAGCAGATCTGAACACTCTTTCTGTAGAAAATGCAACTGGACATTTGGAGCGCTAAGAGCGTAGTAGTGGAAAAAGGAATATATTCAAATATAAACTACACAGAAGCATTCTGTGAAACTTCTTTCTGATCTGAGCATTCAGCTAACAGAGTTAAACCATACTTTTGATTGAGCAGGTTTGAAACTCTCTGTCTGTAGAAAATGCAAGTGGACATTCGTAGCGCTAAGTGGGTATTAGTGGAAAAAAGAATATGTTCAAATATAAACTACACAGAAGCATTGTATGAAACTTCTTTCTGTTCTGTGCATTCAACTAACAGAGTTGAACCTTACTTTTGATTGAGCCTTTCTGAAACACTCTTTCTGTAGAAACTGCAATTGGACATTCTGAGCGCTAAGAGGCCTATATTGGGAAAAAGAATGTCTACTAATAAAAACTACACAGAAGAATTGTGTGAAACTTCTTTCTGTTCTGTTTGTTCAACTAAAAGAGTTGAACCTTAGTTTTGATTGAGCCGTTCTGAAACACTCTTTCTGTAGAAAATGCAAGTGGAGATTCGGAGCGCTAAGAGGGTAATAGTGGAAAAAGGAATGTCTCCAAATATAAACTACACAGAATCATTCTGTGAAACTTCTTTCTGATCTGTGCATTCAGCCAACAGAGTTAAACCATACTTTTGATTGAGCAGTTTTGAAACACTCTGTCTGTAGAAAATGCAACTGGACATTCGTAGCGCTAAGTGGGTAATAGTGGAAAAAAGAATATGTTCAAATATAAACTACACAGAAGCATTGTATGAAACTACTTTCTGTTCTGTGCATTCAAATAACAGATTTGAACCTTACTTTTGATTGAGCCTTTCTGAAACACTCTTTCTGTAGAAACTGCAATTGGACATTCTGAGCGCTAAGAGGCCTCTATTGGGAAAAATAATATCTTCAAATAAAAACTACACAGAAGCATTGTGTGAAACTTATTTCTGATATGTTCATTAAGCTAACAGAATTAAACCATACTTTTGATTGTGCAGTTCTGAACACTCTTTCTGTAGAAAATGCAAGTGGACATTCGGAGCGCTAAGAGGGTAATAGTGGAAAAAGGAATATATTCAAATATAAACTACACAGTAGCATTCTGTGAAAATTCTTTCTGTTCTGTGCATTCAACTAACAGAGTTGAACCTTACTTTTGATTGAGCCGTTCTGAAACACTCTTTCTGTAGAAACTGCAATTGGACATGCTAAGCCCTAAGAGGCCTACATTTAGAAAAAGAATATCTTCAAATAAAAACTACACAGATGCATTCTGTGAAACTTATTTCTAATCTGTAAATTCAGTTAACAGAGATAAAACATATTTTTGATTGAGCAGTTATGAAACACTCTTTTTGTAGAAAATGCAAGTGGAGATTCGGAGCGCTAAGAGGGTAATAGTGGAAAAAGGAATGTCTTCAAATATAAACTACACAGAATCATTCGGTGAAACTTCTTTCTGATCTGTGCATTCAGCTAACAGAGTTAAACCATACTTTTGATTGAGCAGATCTGAACACTCTTTCTGTAGAAAATGCAACTGGACATTTGGAGCGCTAAGAGCGTAGTAGTGGAAAAAGGAATATATTCAAATATAAACTACACAGAAGCATTCTGTGAAACTTCTTTCTGATCTGAGCATTCAGCTAACAGAGTTAAACCATACTTTTGATTGAGCAGTTTTGAAACACTCTGCCTGTAGAAAATGCAACTGGACATTCGTAGCGCTAAGTGGGTAATAGTGGAAAAAAGAATAGGTTCAAATATAAACTACACAGAAGCATTGTATGAAACTTCTTTCTGTTCTGTGCATTCAACTAACAGAGTTGAACCTTACTTTTGATTGAGCCGTTCTGAAACACTCTTTCTGTAGAAACTGCAATTGGACATTCTGAGCGCTAAGAGGCCTATATTGGGAAAAAGAATGTCTACAAATAAAAACTACACAGAAGAATTGTGTGAAACTTCTTTCTGTTCTGTTTGTTCAACTAAAAGAGTTGAACCTTAGTTTTGATTGAGCCGTTCTGAAACACTCTTTCTGTAGAAAATGCAAGTGGAGATTCGGAGCGCTAAGAGGGTAATAGTGGAAAAAGGAATGTCTACAAATATAAACTACACAGAATCATTCTGTGAAACTTCTTTCTGATCTGTGCATTCAGCTAACAGATTTAAACCATACTTTTGATTGAGCAGATCTGAACTCTCTTTCTGTAGAAAATGCAACTGGACATTTGGAGCGCTAAGAGAGTAGTAGTGGAAAAAGGAATATATTCAAATATAAACTACACAGAAGCATTCTGTGAAACTTCTTTCTGATCTGAGCATTCAGCTAACAGAGTTAAACCATAATTTTGATTGAGCAGTTTTGAAACACTCTGTCTGTAGAAAATGCAACTGGACATTCGTAGCGCTAAGTGGGTAATAGTGGAAAAAAGAATATGTTCAAATATAAGCTACACAGAAGCATTGTATGAAACTTCTTTCTGTTCTGTGCATTCAACTAACAGAGTTGAACCTTACTTTTGATTGAGCCTTTCTGAAACACTCTTTCTGTAGAAACTGCAATTGGACATTCTGAGCGCTAAGAGGCCACTATTGGGAAAAATAATATCTTCAAATAAAAACTACACAGAAGCATTGTGTGAAACGTATTTCTGATATGTTCATTAAGCTAACAGAGTTAAACCATACTTTTGATTGCGCAGTTCTGAACACTCTTTCTGTAGAAAATGCAAGTGGACATTCGGAGCGCTAAGAGGGTAATAGTGGAAAAAGGAATATATTCAAATATAAACTACACAGTAGCATTCTGTGAAAATTCTTTCTGTTCTGTGCATTCATCTAACAGAGTTGAACCTTACTTTTGATTGAGCCGTTCTGAAACACTCTTTCTGTAGAAACTGCAATTGGACATGCTAAGCGCTAAGAGGCCTACATTGGGAAAAAGAATATCTTCAAATAAAAACTACACAGATGCATTCTGCGAAACTTATTTCTGATCTGTAAATTCAGTTAACAAAGATAAAACATATTTTTGATTGAGCAGTTATGAAACACTCTTTTTGTAGAAAATGCAAGTGGAGATTGGGAGCGCTAAGAGGGTAATAGTGGAAAAAGGAATGTCTTCAAATATAAACTACACAGAATCATTCGGTGAAACTTCTTTCTGATCTGTGCATTCAGCTAACAGAGTTAAACCATACTTTTGATTGAGCAGATCTGAACACTCTTTCTGTAGAAAATGCAACTGGACATTTGGAGCGCTAAGAGCGTAGTAGTGGAAAAAGGAATATATTCAAATATAAACTACACAGAAGCATTCTGTGAAACTTCTTTCTGATCTGAGCATTCAGCTAACAGAGTTAAACCATACTTTTGATTGAGCAGTTTTGAAACACTCTGTCTGTAGAAAATGCAACTGGACATTCGTAGCGCTCAGTGGGTAATAGTGGAAAAAAGAATATGTTCAAATATAAACTACACAGAAGCATTGTATGAAACTCCTTTCTGTTCTGTGCATTCAACTAACAGAGTTGAACCTTACTTTTGATTGAGCCGTTCTGAAACACTCTTTCTGTAGAAACTGCAATTGGACATGCTAAGCGCTAAGAGGCCTACATTGGGAAAAAGAATATCTTCAAATAAAAACTACACAGATGCATTCTGCGAAACTTATTTCTGATCTGTAAATTCAGTTAACAAAGATAAAACATATTTTTGATTGAGCAGTTATGAAACACTCTTTTTGTAGAAAATGCAAGTGGAGATTCGGAGCGCTAAGAGGGTAATAGTGGAAAAAGGAATGTCTTCAAATATAAACTACACAGAATCATTCGGTGAAACTTTTTTCTGATCTGTGCATTCAGCTAACAGACTTAAACCATACTTTTGATTGAGCAGATCTGAACACTCTTTCTGTAGAAAATGCAACTGGACCTTTGGAGCGCTAAGAGCGTAGTAGTGGAAAAAGTAATATATTCAAATATAAACTACACAGAAGCATTCTGTGAAACTTCTTTCTGATCTGAGCATTCAGCTAACAGAGTTAAACCATACTTTTGATTGAGCAGTTTTGAAACACTCTGTCTGTAGAAAATGCAACTGGACATTCGTAGCGCTAAGTGGGTAATAGTGGAAAAAAGAATATGTTCAAATATAAACTACACAGAAGCATTGTATGAAACTTCTTTCTGTTCTGTGCATTCAACTAACAGAGTTGAACCTTACTTTTGATTGAGCCGTTCTGAAACACTCTTTCTGTAGAAACTGCAATTGGTCATTCTGAGCACTAAGAGGCCTATATTGGGAAAACGAATGTCTACAAATAAAAACTACACAGAAGAATTGTGTGAAACTTCATTCTGTTCTGTTTGTTCAACTAAAAGAGTTGAACCTTAGTTTTGATTGAGCCGTTCTGAAACACTCTTTCTGTAGAAAATGCAAGTGGAGATTCGGAGCGCTAAGAGGGTAATAGTGGAAAAAGGAATGTCTCCAAATATAAACTACACAGAATCATTCTGTGAAACTACTTTCTGATCTGTGCATTCAGCTAACAGATTTAAACCATATTTTGATTGAGCAGATCTGAACACTCTTTCTCTAGAAAATGCAACTGGACATTTGGAGCGCTAAGAGAGTAGTAGTGGAAAAAGGAATATATTCAAATATAAACTACACAGAAGCATTCTGTGAAACTTCTTTCTGATCTGAGCATTCAGCTAACAGAGTTAAACCATACTTTGATTGAGCAGTTTTGAAACACTCTGTCTGTAGAAAATGCAACTGGACATTCGTAGCGCTAAGTGGGTAATAGAGGAATAGAGAATAAGTTCAAATATAAACTACACAGAAGCATTGTATGAAACTTCTTTCTGTTCTGTGCATTCAACTAACAGAGTTGAACCTTACTTTTGATTGAGCCTTTCTGAAACACTCTTTCTGTAGAAACTGCAATTGGACATTCTGAGCGCTAAGAGGCCTCTATTGGGAAAAATAATATCTTCAAATAAAAACTACACAGAAGCATTGTGTGAAACTTATTTCTGATATGTTCATTAAGCTAACAGAGTTAATCCATACTTTTGATTGCGCAGTTCTGAACACTCTTTCTGTAGAAAATGCAAGTGGACATTCGTAGCGCTTAGAGGGTAATGGTGGAAAAAGGAATATATTCAAATATAAACTACACAGTAGCATTCTGTGAAAATTCTTTCTGTTCTGTGCATTCAACTAACAGAGTTGAACCTTACTTTTGATTGAGCCGTTCTGAAACACTCTTTCTGTAGAAACTGCAATTGGACATGCTAAGCGCTAAGAGGCCTACATTGGGAAAAAGAATATCTTCAAATAAAAACTACACAGATGCATTCTGCGAAATTTATTTCTGATCTGTAAATTCAGTTAACAGAGATAAAACATATTTTTGATTGAGCAGTTATGAAACACTCTTTTTGTAGAAAATGCAAGTGGAGATTCGGAGCGCTAAGAGGGTAATAGTGGAAAAAGGAATGTCTTCAAATATAAACTACACAGAATCATTCGGTGAAACTTTTTTCTGATCTGTGCATTCAGCTAACAGAGTTAAACCATACTTTTGATTGAGCAGATCTGAACACTCTTTCTGTAGAAAATGCAACTGGACATTTGGAGCGCTAAGAGCGTAGTAGTGGAAAAAGGAATATATTCAAATATAAACTACACAGAAGCATTCTGTGAAACTTCTTTCTGATCTGAGCATTCAGCTAACAGAGTTAAACCATACTTTTGATTTAGCAGTTTTGAAACACTCTGTCTGTAGAAAATGCAACTGGACATTCGTAGCGCTAAGTGGGTAATAGTGGAAAAAAGAATATGTTCAAATATAAACTACACAGAAGCATTGTATGAAACTTCTTTCTGTTCTGTGCATTCAACTAACAGAGTTGAACCTTACTTTTGATTGAGCCGTTCTGAAACACTCTTTCTGTAGAAACTGCAATTGGACATTCTGAGCACTAAGAGGCCTATATTGGGAAAAAGAATATCTACAAATAAAAACTACACAGAAGAATTGTGTGAAACTTCTTTCTGTTCTGTTTGTTCAACTAAAAGAGTTGAAACTTAGTTTTGATTGAGCCGTTCTGAAACACTCTTTCTGTAGAAAATGCAAGTGGAGATTCGGAGCGCTAAGAGGGTAATAGTGGAAAAAGGAATGTCTCCAAATATAAACTACACAGAATCATTCTGTGAAACTTCTTTCTGATCTGTGCATTCAGCTAACAGTGTTAAACCATACTTTTGATTGAGCAGATCTGAACACTCTTTCTGTAGAAAATGCAACTGGACATTTGGAGCGCTAAGAGAGTAGTAGTGGAAAAAGGAATATATTCAAATATAAACTACACAGAAGCATTCTGTGAAACTTCTTTCTGATCTGAGCATTCAGCTAACAGAGTTAAACCATACTTTTGATTGAGCAGTTTTGAAACACTCTGTCTGTAGAAAATGCAACTGGACATTCGTAGCGCTAAGTGGGTAATAGTGGAAAAAAGAATAGGTTCAAATATAAACTACACAGAAGCATTGTATGAAACTCCTTTCTGTTCTGTGCATTCAACTAACAGAGTTGAACCTTACTTTTGATTGAGCCGTTCTGAAACACTCTTTCTGTAGAAACTGCAATTGGACATTCTGAGCGCTAAGAGGCCTATATTGGGAAAAAGAATATCTACAAATAAAAACTTCACAGAAGAATTGTGTGAAACTTCTTTCTGTTCTGTTTGTTCAACTAAAAGCGTTGAACCTTAGTTTTGATTGAGCCGTTCTGAAACACTCTTTCTGTAGAAAATGCAAGTGGAGATTCGGAGCGCTAAAAGGGTAATAGTGGAAAAAGGAATGTCTCCAAATATAAACTACACAGAATCATTCTGTGAAACTTCTTTCTGATCTGTGCATTCAGCTAACAGTGTTAAACCATACTTTTTATTGAGCAGCTCTGAACACTCTTTCTGTAGAAAATGCAACTGGACATTTGGAGCTCTAAGAGAGTAGTAGTGGAAAAAGGAATATATTCAAATATAAACTACACAGAAGCCTTCTGTGAAACTTCTTTCTGATCTGAGCATTCAGCTAACAGAGTTAAACCATACTTTTGATTGAGCAGTTTTGAAACACTCTGTCTGTAGAAAATGCAACTGGACATTCGTAGCGCTAAGTGGGTAATAGTGGAAAAAAGAATATGTTCAAATATAAACTACACAGAAGCATTGTATGAAACTTCTTTCTGTTCTGTGCATTCAACTAACAGAGTTGAACCTTACTTTTGATTGAGCCTTTCTGAAACCCTCTTTCTGTAGAAACTGCAATTGGACATTCTGAGCGCTAAGAGGCCTCTATTGGGAAAAATAATATCTTCAGATAAAAACTACACAGAAGCATTGTGTGAAACTTATTTCTGATATGTTCATTAAGCTAACAGAGTTAAACCATACTTTTGATTGCGCAGTTCTGAACACTCTTTCTGTAGAAAATGCAAGTGGACATTCGGAGCGCTAAGAGGGTAATAGTGGAAAAAGGAATATATTCAAATATAAACTACACAGTAGCATTCTGTGAAAATTATTTCTGTTCTGTGCATTCAACTAACAGAGTTGAACCTTACTTTTGATTGAGCCGATCTGAAACACTCTTTCTGTAGAAACTGCAATTGGACATGCTAAGCGCTAAGAGGCCTACATTGGGAAAAAGAATATCTTCAAATAAAAACTACACAGATGCATTCTGTGAAACTTATTTCTGATCTGTAAATTCAGTTAACAGAGATAAAACATATTTTTGATTGAGCAGTTATGAAACACTCTTTTTGTAGAAAATGCAAGTGGAGATTCGGAGCGCTAAGAGGGTAATAGTGGAAAAAGGAATGTCTTCAAATATAAACTACACAGAATCATTCGGTGAAACTTCTTTCTGATCTGTGCATTCAGCTAACAGAGTTAAACCATACTTTTGATTGAGCAGATCTGAACACTCCTTCTGTAGAAAATGCAACTGGACAGTTGGAGCGCTAAGAGCGTAGTAGTGGAAAAAGGAATATATTCAAATATAAACTACACAGAAGCATTCTGTGAAACTTCTTTCTGATCTGAGCATTCAGCTAACAGAGTTAAACCATACTTTTGATTCAGCAGTTTTGAAACACTCTGTCTGTAGAAAATGCAACTGGACATTCGTAGCGCTAAGTGGGTAATAGTGGAAAAAAGAATAGGTTCAAATATAAACTACACAGAAGCATTGTATGAAACTTCTTTCTGTTCTGTGCATTCAACTAACAGAGTTGAACCTTACTTTTGATTGAGCCGTTCTGAAACACTCTTTCTGTAGAAACTGCAATTGGACATTCTGAGTGCTAAGAGGCCTATATTGGGAAAAAGAATATCTACAAATAAAAACTACACAGAAGAATTGTGTGAAACTTCTTTCTGTTCTGTTTGTTCAACTAAAAGAGTTGAACCTTAGTTTTGATTGAGCCGTTCTGAAACACTCTTTCTGTAGAAAATGCAAGTGGAGATTCGGAGCGCTAAGAGGGTAATAGTGGAAAAAGGAATGTCTCCAAATATAAACTACACAGAATCATTCTGTGAAACTTCTTTCTGATCTGTGCATTCAGCTAACAGTGTTAAACCATACTTTTGATTGAGCAGATCTGAACACTCTTTCTGTAGAAAATGCAACTGGACATTTGGAGCGCTAAGAGAGTAGTAGTGGAAAAAGGAATATATTCAAATATAAACTACACAGAAGCCTTCTGTGAAACTTCTTTCTGATCTGAGCATTCAGCTAACAGAGTTAAACCATACTTTTGATTGAGCAGTTTTGAAACACTCTGTCTGTAGAAAATGCAACTGGACATTCGTAGCGCTAAGTGGGTAATAGTGGAAAAAAGAATATGTTCAAATATAAGCTACACAGAAGCATTGTATGAAACTACTTTCTGTTCTGTGCATTCAACTAACAGAGTTGAACCTTACTTTTGATTGAGCCTTTCTGAAACACTCTTTCTGTAGAAACTGCAATTGGACATTCTGAGCGCTAAGAGGCCTCTATTGGGAAAAATAATATCTTCAATTAAAACTACACAGAAGCATTGTGTGAAACTTATTTCTGATATGTTCATTAAGCTAACAGAGTTAAACCATACTTTTGATTGCGCAGTTCTGAACACTCTTTCTGTAGAAAATGCAAGTGGACATTCGGAGCGCTAAGAGGGTAATAGTGGAAAAAGGAATATATTCAAATATAAACTACACAGTAGCATTCTGTGAAAATTATTTCTGTTCTGTGCATTCAACTAACAGAGTTGAACCTTACTTTTGATTGAGCCGATCTGAAACACACTTTCTGTAGAAACTGCAATTGGACATGCTAAGCGCTAAGAGGCCTACATTGGGAAAAAGAATATCTTCAAATAAAAACTACACAGATGCATTCTGTGAAACTTATTTCTGATCTGTAAATTCAGTTAACAGAGATAAAACATATTTTTGATTGTGCAGTTATGAAACACTCTTTTTGTAGAAAATGCAAGTGGATATTCGGAGCGCTAAGAGGGTAATAGTGGAAAAAGGAATGTCTTCAAATATAAACTACACAGAATTATTCGGTGAAACTTCTTTCTGATCTGTGCATTCAGCTAACAGAGTTAAACCATACTTTTGATTGAGCAGATCTGAACACTCTTTCTGTAGAAAATGCAACTGGACATTTGGAGCGCTAAGAGCGTAGTAGTGGAAAAAGGAATATATTCAAATATAAACTACACAGAAGCATTCTGTGAAACTTCTTTCTGATCTGAGCATTCAGCTAACAGAGTTAAACCATACTTTTGATTGAGCAGTTTTGAAACACTCTGTCTGTAGAAAATGCAACTGGACATTCGTAGCGCTAAGTGGGTAATAGTGGAAAAAAGAATAGGTTCAAATATAAACTACACAGAAGCATTGTATGAAACTCCTTTCTGTTCTGTGCATTCAACTAACAGAGTTGAACCTTACTTTTGATTGAGCCGTTCTGAAACACTCTTTCTGTAGAAACTGCAATTGGACATTCTGAGCGCTAAGAGGCCTATATTGGGAAAAAGAATATCTACAAATAAAAACTACACAGAAGAATTGTGTGAAACTTCTTTCTGTTCTGTTTGTTCAACTAAAAGAGTTGAACCTTAGTTTTGATTGAGCCGTTCTGAAACACTCTTTCTGTAGAAAATGCAAGTGGAGATTCGGAGCGCTAAGAGGGTAATAGTGGATAAAGGAATGTCTCCAAATATAAACTACACAGAATCATTCTGTGAAACTTCTTTCTGATCTGTGCATTCAGCTAACAGTGTTAAACCATACTTTTGATTGAGCAGATCTGAACACTCTTTCTGTAGAAAATGCAACTGGACATTTGGAGCGCTAAGAGAGTAGTAGTGGAAAAAGGAATATATTCAAATATAAACTACACAGAAGCATTCTGTGAAACTTCTTTCTGATCTGAGCATTCAGCTAACAGAGTTAAACCATACTTTTGATTGAGCAGTTTTGAAACACTCTGTCTGTAGAAAATGCAACTGGACATTCGTAGCGCTAAGTGGGTAATAGTGGAAAAAAGAATAGGTTCAAATATAAACTACACAGAAGCATTGTATGAAACTCCTTTCTGTTCTGTGCATTCAACTAACAGAGTTGAACCTTACTTTTGATTGAGCCGTTCTGAAACACTCTTTCTGTAGAAACTGCAATTGGACATTCTGAGCGCTAAGAGGCCTATATTGGGAAAAAGAATATCTACAAATAAAAACTTCACAGAAGAATTGTGTGAAACTTCTTTCTGTTCTGTTTGTTCAACTAAAAGCGTTGAACCTTAGTTTTGATTGAGCCGTTCTGAAACACTCTTTCTGTAGAAAATGCAAGTGGAGATTCGGAGCGCTAAAAGGGTAATAGTGGAAAAAGGAATGTCTCCAAATATAAACTACACAGAATCATTCTGTGAAACTTCTTTCTGATCTGTGCATTCAGCTAACAGTGTTAAACCATACTTTTTATTGAGCAGCTCTGAACACTCTTTCTGTAGAAAATGCAACTGGACATTTGGAGCTCTAAGAGAGTAGTAGTGGAAAAAGGAATATATTCAAATATAAACTACACAGAAGCCTTCTGTGAAACTTCTTTCTGATCTGAGCATTCAGCTAACAGAGTTAAACCATACTTTTGATTGAGCAGTTTTGAAACACTCTGTCTGTAGAAAATGCAACTGGACATTCGTAGCGCTAAGTGGGTAATAGTGGAAAAAAGAATATGTTCAAATATAAACTACACAGAAGCATTGTATGAAACTACTTTCTGTTCTGTGCATTCAACTAACAGAGTTGAACCTTACTTTTGATTGAGCCTTTCTGAAACCCTCTTTCTGTAGAAACTGCAATTGGACATTCTGAGCGCTAAGAGGCCTCTATTGGGAAAAATAATATCTTCAGATAAAAACTACACAGAAGCATTGTGTGAAACTTATTTCTGATATGTTCATTAAGCTAACAGAGTTAAACCATACTTTTGATTGCGCAGTTCTGAACACTCTTTCTGTAGAAAATGCAAGTGGACATTCGGAGCGCTAAGAGGGTAATAGTGGAAAAAGGAATATATTCAAATATAAACTACACAGTAGCATTCTGTGAAAATTCTTTCTGTTCTGTGCATTCAACTAACAGAGTTGAACCTTACTTTTGATTGAGCCGATCTGAAACACTCTTTCTGTAGAAACTGCAATTGGACATGCTAAGCGCTAAGAGGCCTACATTGGGAAAAAGAATATCTTCAAATAAAAACTACACAGATGCATTCTGTGAAACTTATTTCTGATCTGTAAATTCAGTTAACAGAGATAAAACATATTTTTGATTGAGCAGTTATGAAACACTCTTTTTGTAGAAAATGCAAGTGGAGATTCGGAGCGCTAAGAGGGTAATAGTGGAAAAAGGAATGTCTTCAAATATAAACTACACAGAATCATTCGGTGAAACTTCTTTCTGATCTGTGCATTCAGCTAACAGAGTTAAACCATACTTTTGATTGAGCAGATCTGAACACTCCTTCTGTAGAAAATGCAACTGGACAGTTGGAGCGCTAAGAGCGTAGTAGTGGAAAAAGGAATATATTCAAATATAAACTACACAGAAGCATTCTGTGAAACTTCTTTCTGATCTGAGCATTCAGCTAACAGAGTTAAACCATACTTTTGATTCAGCAGTTTTGAAACACTCTGTCTGTAGAAAATGCAACTGGACATTCGTAGCGCTAAGTGGGTAATAGTGGAAAAAAGAATAGGTTCAAATATAAACTACACAGAAGCATTGTATGAAACTTCTTTCTGTTCTGTGCATTCAACTAACAGAGTTGAACCTTACTTTTGATTGAGCCGTTCTGAAACACTCTTTCTGTAGAAACTGCAATTGGACATTCTGAGTGCTAAGAGGCCTATATTGGGAAAAAGAATATCTACAAATAAAAACTACACAGAAGAATTGTGTGAAACTTCTTTCTGTTCTGTTTGTTCAACTAAAAGAGTTGAACCTTAGTTTTGATTGAGCCGTTCTGAAACACTCTTTCTGTAGAAAATGCAAGTGGAGATTCGGAGCGCTAAGAGGGTAATAGTGGAAAAAGGAATGTCTCCAAATATAAACTACACAGAATCATTCTGTGAAACTTCTTTCTGATCTGTGCATTCAGCTAACAGTGTTAAACCATACTTTTGATTGAGCAGATCTGAACACTCTTTCTGTAGAAAATGCAACTGGACATTTGGAGCGCTAAGAGAGTAGTAGTGGAAAAAGGAATATATTCAAATATAAACTACACAGAAGCCTTCTGTGAAACTTCTTTCTGATCTGAGCATTCAGCTAACAGAGTTAAACCATACTTTTGATTGAGCAGTTTTGAAACACTCTGTCTGTAGAAAATGCAACTGGACATTCGTAGCGCTAAGTGGGTAATAGTGGAAAAAAGAATATGTTCAAATATAAGCTACACAGAAGCATTGTATGAAACTACTTTCTGTTCTGTGCATTCAACTAACAGAGTTGAACCTTACTTTTGATTGAGCCTTTCTGAAACACTCTTTCTGTAGAAACTGCAATTGGACATTCTGAGCGCTAAGAGGCCTCTATTGGGAAAAATAATATCTTCAATTAAAACTACACAGAAGCATTGTGTGAAACTTATTTCTGATATGTTCATTAAGCTAACAGAGTTAAACCATACTTTTGATTGCGCAGTTCTGAACACTCTTTCTGTAGAAAATGCAAGTGGACATTCGGAGCGCTAAGAGGGTAATAGTGGAAAAAGGAATATATTCAAATATAAACTACACAGTAGCATTCTGTGAAAATTATTTCTGTTCTGTGCATTCAACTAACAGAGTTGAACCTTACTTTTGATTGAGCCGATCTGAAACACACTTTCTGTAGAAACTGCAATTGGACATGCTAAGCGCTAAGAGGCCTACATTGGGAAAAAGAATATCTTCAAATAAAAACTACACAGATGCATTCTGTGAAACTTATTTCTGATCTGTAAATTCAGTTAACAGAGATAAAACATATTTTTGATTGTGCAGTTATGAAACACTCTTTTTGTAGAAAATGCAAGTGGATATTCGGAGCGCTAAGAGGGTAATAGTGGAAAAAGGAATGTCTTCAAATATAAACTACACAGAATTATTCGGTGAAACTTCTTTCTGATCTGTGCATTCAGCTAACAGAGTTAAACCATACTTTTGATTGAGCAGATCTGAACACTCTTTCTGTAGAAAATGCAACTGGACATTTGGAGCGCTAAGAGCGTAGTAGTGGAAAAAGGAATATATTCAAATATAAACTACACAGAAGCATTCTGTGAAACTTCTTTCTGATCTGAGCATTCAGCTAACAGAGTTAAACCATACTTTTGATTGAGCAGTTTTGAAACACTCTGTCTGTAGAAAATGCAACTGGACATTCGTAGCGCTAAGTGGGTAATAGTGGAAAAAAGAATAGGTTCAAATATAAACTACACAGAAGCATTGTATGAAACTCCTTTCTGTTCTGTGCATTCAACTAACAGAGTTGAACCTTACTTTTGATTGAGCCGTTCTGAAACACTCTTTCTGTAGAAACTGCAATTGGACATTCTGAGCGCTAAGAGGCCTATATTGGGAAAAAGAATATCTACAAATAAAAACTACACAGAAGAATTGTGTGAAACTTCTTTCTGTTCTGTTTGTTCAACTAAAAGAGTTGAACCTTAGTTTTGATTGAGCCGTTCTGAAACACTCTTTCTGTAGAAAATGCAAGTGGAGATTCGGAGCGCTAAGAGGGTAATAGTGGATAAAGGAATGTCTCCAAATATAAACTACACAGAATCATTCTGTGAAACTTCTTTCTGATCTGTGCATTCAGCTAACAGTGTTAAACCATACTTTTGATTGAGCAGATCTGAACACTCTTTCTGTAGAAAATGCAACTGGACATTTGGAGCGCTAAGAGAGTAGTAGTGGAAAAAGGAATATATTCAAATATAAACTACACAGAAGCCTTCTGTGAAACTTCTTTCTGATCTGAGCATTCAGCTAACAGAGTTAAACCATACTTTTGATTGAGCAATTTTGAAACACTCTGTCTGTAGAAAATGCAACTGGACATTCGTAGCGCTAAGTGGGCAATAGTGGAAAAAAGAATATGTTCAAATATAAACTACACAGAAGCATTGTATGAAACTTCTTTCTGTTCTGTGCATTCAACTAACAGAGTTGAACCTTACTTTTGATTGAGCCTTTCTGAAACACTCTTTCTGTAGAAACTGCAATTGGACATTCTGAGCGCTAAGAGGCCTCTATTGGGAAAAATAATATCTTCAGATAAAAACTACACAGAAGCATTGTGTGAAACTTATTTCTGATATGTTCATTAAGCTAACAGAGTTAAACCATACTTTTGATTGCGCAGTTCTGAACACTCTTTCTGTAGAAAATGCAAGTGGACATTCTGAGCGCTAAGAGGGTAATAGTGGAAAAAGGAATATATTCAAATATAAACTACACAGTAGCATTCTGTGAAAATTCTTTCTGTTCTGTGCATTCAACTAACAGAGTTGAACCTTACTTTTGATTGAGCCGTTCTGAAACACTCTTTCTGTAGAAACTGCAATTGGACATGCTAAGCGCTAAGAGGCCTACATTGGGAAAAAGAATATCTTCAAATAAAAACTACACAGATGCATTCTGCGAAACTTATTTCTGATCTGTAAATTCAGTTAACAAAGATAAAACATATTTTTGATTGAGCAGTTATGAAACACTCTTTTTGTAGAAAATGCAAGTGGAGATTCGGAGCGCTAAGAGGGTAATAGTGGAAAAAGGAATGTCTTCAAATATAAACTACACAGAATCATTCGGTGAAACTTCTTTCTGATCTGTGCATTCAGCTAACAGAGTTAAACCATACTTTTGATTGAGCAGATCTGAACACTCTTTCTGTAGAAAATGCAACTGGATATTTGGAGCGCTAAGAGCGTAGTAGTGGAAAAAGGAATATATTCAAATATAAACTACACAGAAGCATTCTGTGAAACTTCTTTCTGATCTGAGCATTCAGCTAACAGAGTTAAACCATACTTTTGATTGAGCAGTTTTGAAACACTCTGTCTGTAGAAAATGCAACTGGACATTCGTAGCGCTAAGTGGGTAATAGTGGAAAAAAGAATATGTTCAAATATAAACTACACAGAAGCATTGTATGAAACTTCTTTCTGTTCTGTGCATTCAACTAACAGAGTTGAACCTTACTTTTGATTGAGCCGTTCTGAAACACTCTTTCTGTAGAAACTGCAATTGGACATTCTGAGCACTAAGAGGCCTATATTGGGAAAAAGAATGTCTACAAATAAAAACTACACAGAAGAATTGTGTGAAACTTCTTTCTGTTCTGTTTGTTCAACTAAAAGAGTTGAACTTTAGTTTTGATTGAGCCGTTCTGAAACACACTTTCTGTAGAAATTGCAAGTGGAGATTCGGAGCGCTAAGAGGGTAATAGTGGAAAAAGGAATGTCTCCAAATATAAACTACACAGAATCATTCTGTGAAACTTCTTTCTGATCTGTGCATTCAGCTAACAGAGTTAAACCATACTTTTGATTGAGCAGATCTGAACACTCTTTCTGTAGAAAATGCAACTGGACATTTGGAGCGCTAAGAGAGTAGTAGTGGAAAAAGGAATATATTCAAATATAAACTACACAGAAGCCTTCTGTGAAACTTCTTTCTGATCTGAGCATTCAGCTAACAGAGTTAAACCATACTTTTGATTGAGCAGTTTTGAAACACTCTGTCTGTAGAAAATGCAACTGGACATTCGTAGCGCTAAGTGGGTATAGTGGAAAAAAGAATATGTTCAAATATAAACTACACAGAAGCATTGTATGAAACTTCTTTCTGTTCTGTGCATTCAACTAACAGATTTGAACCTTAATTTGATTGAGCCTTTCTGAAACACTCTTTCTGTAGAAACTGCAATTGGACATTCTGAGCGCTAAGAGGCCTCTATTGGGAAAAATATTATCTTCAAATAAAAACTACACAGAAGCATTGTGTTAAACTTATTTCTGATATGTTCATTAAGCTAACAGAGTTAAACCATACTTTTGATTGCGCAGTTCTGAACACTCTTTCTGTAGAAAATGCAAGTGGACATTCGGAGCGCTAAGAGGTTAATAGTGGAAAAAGGAATATATTCAAATATAAACTACACAGTAGCATTCTGTGAAAATTCTTTCTGTTCTGTGCATTCAACTAACACAGTTGAACCTTACTTTTGATTGAGCCGTTCTGAAACACTCTTTCTGTAGAAACTGCAATTGGACATGCTAAGCGCTAAGAGGCCTACATTGGGAAAAAGAATATCTTCAAGTAAAAACTACACAGATGCATTCTGCGAAAATTATTTCTGATCTGTAAATTCAGTTAACAGAGATAAAACATATTTTTGATTGAGCAGTTATGAAACACTCTTTTTGTAGAAAATGCAAGTGGAGATTGGGAGCGATAAGAGGGTAATAGTGGAAAAAGGAATGTCTTCAAATATAAACTACACAGAATCATTCGGTGAAACTTCTTTCTGATCTGTGCATTCAGCTAACAGAGTTAAACCATACTTTTGATTGAGCAGATCTGAACACTCTTTCTGTAGAAAATGCAACTGGACATTTGGAGCGCTAAGAGCGTAGTAGTGGAAAAAGGAATATATTCAAATATAAACTACACAGAAGCATTCTGTGAAACTTCTTTCTGATCTGAGCATTCAGCTAACAGAGTTAAACCATACTTTTGATTGAGCAGTTTTGAAACACTCTCTCTGTAGAAAATGCAACTGGACATTCGTAGCGCTCAGTGGGTAATAGTGGAAAAAAGAATATGTTCAAATATAAACTACACAGAAGCATTGTATGAAACTCCTTTCTGTTCTGTGCATTCAACTAACAGAGTTGAACCTTACTTTTGATTGAGCCGTTCTGAAACACTCTTTCTGTAGAAACTGCAATTGGACATGCTAAGCGCTAAGAGGCCTACATTGGGAAAAAGAATATCTTCAAATAAAAACTACACAGATGCATTCTGCGAAACTTATTTCTGATCTGTAAATTCAGTTAACAAAGATAAAATATATTTTTGATTGAGCAGTTATGAAACACTCTTTTTGTAGAAAATGCAAGTGGAGATTCGGAGCGCTAAGAGGGTAATAGTGGAAAAAGGAATGTCTTCAAATATAAACTACACAGAATCATTCGGTGAAACTTCTTTCTGATCTGTGCATCCAGCTAACAGAGTTAAACCATACTTTTGATTGAGCAGATCTGAACACTCTTTCTGTAGAAAATGCAACTGGATATTTGGAGCGCTAAGAGCGTAGTAGTGGAAAAAGGAATATATTCAAATATAAACTACACAGAAGCATTCTGTGAAACTTCTTTCTGATCTGAGCATTCAGCTAACAGAGTTAAACCATACTTTTGATTGAGCAGTTTTGAAACACTCTGTCTGTAGAAAATGCAACTGGACATTCGTAGCGCTAAGTGGGTAATAGTGGAAAAAAGAATATGTTCAAATATAAACTACACAGAAGCATTGTATGAAACTTCTTTCTGTTCTGTGCATTCAACTAACAGAGTTGAACCTTACTTTTGATTGAGCCGTTCTGAAACACTCTTTCTGTAGAAACTGCAATTGGACATTCTGAGCACTAAGAGGCCTATATTGGGAAAAAGAATGTCTACAAATAAAAACTACACAGAAGAATTGTGTGAAACTTCTTTCTGTTCTGTTTGTTCAACTAAAAGAGTTGAACCTTAGTTTTGATTGAGCCGTTCTGAAACACACTTTCTGTAGAAAATGCAAGTGGAGATTCGGAGCGCTAAGAGGGTAATAGTGGAAAAAGGAATGTCTCCAAATATAAACTACACAGAATCATTCTGTGAAACTTCTTTCTGATCTGTGCATTCAGCTAACAGAGTTAAACCATACTTTTGATTGAGCAGATCTGAACACTCTTTCTGTAGAAAATGCAACTGGACATTTGGAGCGCTAAGAGAGTAGTAGTGGAAAAAGGAATATATTCAAATATAAACTACACAGAAGCCTTCTGTGAAACTTCTTTCTGATCTGAGCATTCAGCTAACAGAGTTAAACCATACATTTGATTGAGCAGTTTTGAAACACTCTGTCTGTAGAAAATGCAACTGGACATTCGTAGCGCTAAGTGGGTATAGTGGAAAAAAGAATATGTTCAAATATAAACTACACAGAAGCATTGTATGAAACTTCTTTCTGTTCTGTGCATTCAACTAACAGAGTTGAACCTTAATTTGATTGAGCCTTTCTGAAACACTCTTTCTGTAGAAACTGCAATTGGACATTCTGAGCGCTAAGAGGCCTCTATTGGGAAAAATATTATCTTCAAATAAAAACTACACAGAAGCATTGTGTTAAACTTATTTCTGATATGTTCATTAAGCTAACAGAGTTAAACCATACTTTTGATTGAGCAGTTTTGAAACACTCTGTCTGTAGAAAATGCAACTGGACATTCGTAGCGCTCAGTGGGCAATAGTGGAAAAAAGAATATGTTCAAATATAAACTACACAGAAGCATTGTATGAAACTCCTTTCTGTTCTGTGCATTCAACTAACAGAGTTGAACCTTACTTTTGATTGAGCCGTTCTGAAACACTCTTTCTGTAGAAACTGCAATTGGACATGCTAAGCGCTAAGAGGCCTACATTGGGAAAAAGAATATCTTCAAATAAAAACTACACAGATGCATTCTGCGAAACTTATTTCTGATCTGTAAATTCAGTTAACAAAGATAAAACATATTTTTGATTGAGCAGTTATGAAACACTCTTTTTGTAGAAAATGCAAGTGGAGATTCGGAGCGCTAAGAGGGTAATAGTGGAAAAAGGAATGTCTTCAAATATAAACTACACAGAATCATTCGGTGAAACTTTTTTCTGATCTGTGCATTCAGCTAACAGAGTTAAACCATACTTTTGATTGAGCAGATCTGAACACTCTTTCTGTAGAAAATGCAACTGGACATTTGGAGCGCTAAGAGCGTAGTAGTGGAAAAAGGAATATATTCAAATATAAACTACACAGAAGCATTCTGTGAAACTTCCTTCTGATCTGAGCATTCAGCTAACAGAGTTAAACCATACTTTTGATTGAGCAGTTTTGAAACACTCTGTCTGTAGAAAATGCAACTGGACATTCGTAGCGCTAAGTGGGTAATAGTGGAAAAAAGAATATGTTCAAATATAAACTACACAGAAGCATTGTATGAAACTTCTTTCTGTTCTGTGCATTCAACTAACAGAGTTGAACCTTACTTTTGATTGAGCCGTTCTGAAACACTCTTTCTGTAGAAACTGCAATTGGTCATTCTGAGCACTAAGAGGCCTATATTGGGAAAACGAATGTCTACAAATAAAAACTACACAGAAGAATTGTGTGAAACTTCATTCTGTTCTGTTTGTTCAACTAAAAGAGTTGAACCTTAGTTTTGATAGAGCCGTTCTGAAACACTCTTTCTGTAGAAAATGCAAGTGGAGATTCGGAGCGCTAAGAGGGTAATAGTGGAAAAAGGAATGTCTCCAAATATAAACTACACAGAATCATTCTGTGAAACTACTTTCTGATCTGTGCATTCAGCTAACAGATTTAAACCATATTTTGATTGAGCAGATCTGAACACTCTTTCTGTAGAAAATGCAACTGGACATTTGGAGCGCTAAGAGAGTAGTAGTGGAAAAAGGAATATATTCAAATATAAACTACACAGAAGCATTCTGTGAAAATTCTTTCTGATCTGAGCATTCAGCTAACAGAGTTAAACCATACTTTGATTGAGCAGTTTTGAAACACTCTGTCTGTAGAAAATGCAAATGGACATTCGTAGCGCTAAGTGGGTATTAGAGGAATAGAGAATATGTTCAAATATAAACTACACAGAAGCATTGTATGAAACTTCTTTCTGTTCTGTGCATTCAACTAACAGATTTGAACCTTACTTTTGATTGAGCCTTTCTGAAACACTCTTTCTGTAGAAACTGCAATTGGACATTCTGAGCGCTAAGAGGCCTCTATTGGGAAAAATAATATCTTCAAATAAAAACTACACAGAAGCATTGTGTGAAACTTATTTCTGATATGTTCATTAAGCTAACAGAGTTAATCCATACTTTTGATTGCGCAGTTCTGAACACTCTTTCTGTAGAAAATGCAAGTGGACATTCGGAGCGCTAAGAGGGTAATGGTGGAAAAAGGAATATATTCAAATATAAACTACACAGTAGCATTCTGTGAAAATTCTTTCTGTTCTGTGCATTCAACTAACAGAGTTGAACCTTACTTTTGATTGAGCCGTTCTGAAACACTCTTTCTGTAGAAACTGCAATTGGACATGCTAAGCGCTAAGAGGCCTACATTGGGAAAAAGAATATCTTCAAATAAAAACTACACAGATGCATTCTGCGAAACTTATTTCTGATCTGTAAATTCAGTTAACAAAGATAAAACATATTTTTGATTGAGCAGTTATGAAACACTCTTTTTGTAGAAAATGCAAGTGGAGATTCGGAGCGCTAAGAGGGTAATAGTGGAAAAAGGAATGTCTTCAAATATAAACTACACAGAATCATTCGGTGAAACTTTTTTCTGATCTGTGCATTCAGCTAACAGAGTTAAACCATACTTTTGATTGAGCAGATCTGAACACTCTTTCTGTAGAAAATGCAACTGGACATTTGGAGCGCTAAGAGAGTACTAGTGGAAAAAGGAATATATTCAAATATAAACTACACAGAAGCATTCTGTGAAACTTCTTTCTGATCTGAGCATTCAGCTAACAGAGTTAAACCATACTTTTGATTTAGCAGTTTTGAAACACTCTGTCTGTAGAAAATGCAACTGGACATTCGTAGCGCTAAGTGGGTAATAGTGGAAAAAAGAATATGTTCAAATATAAACTACACAGAAGCATTGTATGAAACTTCTTTCTGTTCTGTGCATTCAACTAACAGAGTTGAACCTTACTTTTGATTGAGCCGTTCTGAAACACTCTTTCTGTAGAAACTGCAATTGGACATTCTGAGCACTAAGAGGCCTATATTGGGAAAAAGAATGTCTACAAATAAAAACTACACAGAAGAATTGTGTGAAACTTCTTTCTGTTCTGTTTGTTCAACTAAAAGAGTTGAACCTTAGTTTTGATTGAGCCGTTCTGAAACACTCTTTCTGTAGAAAATGCAAGTGGAGATTCGGAGCGCTAAGAGGGTAATAGTGGAAAAAGGAATGTCTCCAAATATAAACTACACAGAATCATTCTGTGAAACTACTTTCTGATCTGTGCATTCAGCTAACAGATTTAAACCATATTTTGATTGAGCAGATCTGAACACTCTTTCTCTAGAAAATGCAACTGGACATTTGGAGCGCTAAGAGAGTAGTAGTGGAAAAAGGAATATATTCAAATATAAACTACACAGAAGCATTCTGTGAAACTTCTTTCTGATCTGAGCATTCAGGTAACAGAGTTAACCCATACTTTGATTGAGCAGTTTTGAAACACTCTGTCTGTAGAAAATGCAACTGGACATTCGTAGCGCTAAGTGGGTAATAGAGGAATAGAGAATATGTTCAAATATAAACTACACAGAAGCATTGTATGAAACTTCTTTCTGTTCTGTGCATTCAACTAACAGAGTTGAACCTTACTTTTGATTGAGCCGTTCTGAAACACTCTTTCTGTAGAAACTGCAATTGGACATTCTGAGCGCTAAGAGGCCTATATTGGGAAAAAGAATGTCTACAAATAAAAACCACACAGAAGAATTGTGTGAAACTTCTTTCTGTTCTGTTTGTTCAACTAAAAGAGTTGAACCTTAGTTTTGATTGAGCCGTTCTGAAACACTCTTACTGTAGAAAATGCAAGTGGAGATTCGGAGCGCTAAGAGGGTAATAGTGGAAAAAGGAATGTCTCCAAATATAAACTACACAGAATCATTCTGTGAAACTTCTTTCTGATCTGTGCATTCAGCTAACAGAGTTAAACCATATTTTGATTGAGCAGATCTGAACACTCTTTCTCTAGAAAATGCAACTGGACATTTGGAGCGCTAAGAGAGTTGTAGTGGAAAAAGGAACATATTCAAATATAAACTACACAGAAGCATTCTGTGAAACTTCTTTCTGATCTGAGCATTCAGCTAACAGAGTTAAACCATACTTTTGATTGAGCAGTTTTGAAACACTCTGTCTGTAGAAAATGCAACTGGACATTCGTAGCGCTAAGTGGGTAATAGTGGAAAAAAGAATATGTTCAAATATAAACTACACAGAAGCATTGTATGAAACTCCTTTCTGTTCTGTGCATTCAACTAAAAGAGTTGAACCTTACTTTTGATTGAGCCGTTCTGAAACACTCTTTCTGTAGAAACTGCAATTGGACATTCTGAGCGCCAAGAGGCCTATATTGGGAAAAAGAATGTCTACAAATAAAAACTACACAGAAGAATTGTGTGAAACTTCTTTCTGTTCTGTTTGTTCAACTAAAAGATTTGAACCTTAGTTTTGATTGAGCCGTTCTGAAACACTCTTTCTGTAGAAAATGCAAGTGGAGACTCGGAGCGCTAAGAGGGTAATAGTGGAAAAAGGAATGTCTCTAAATATAAACTACACAGAATCATTCTGTGAAACATCTTTCTGATCTGTGCATTCAGCTAACAGAGTTAAACCATACTTTTGATTGAGCAGATCTGAACACTCTTTCTGTAGAAAATGCAACTGGACATTTGGAGCGCTAAGAGAATAGTAGTGGAAAAAGGAATATATTCAAATATAAACTACACAGAAGCATTCTGTGAAACTTCTTTCTGATCTGAGCATTCAGCTAACAGAGTTAAACCATACTTTGATTGAGCAGTTTTGAAACACTCTGTCTGTAGAAAATGCAACTGGACATTCGTAGCGCTAAGTGGGTAATAGTGGAAAAAAGAATATGTTCAAATATAAACTACACAGAAGCATTGTATGAAACTTCTTTCTGTTCTGTGCATTCAACTAACAGAGTTGAACCTTACTTTTGATTGAGCCTTTCTGAAACACTCTTTCTGTAGAAACTGCAATTGGACATTCTGAGCGCTAAGAGGCCTCTATTGGGAAAAATAATATCTTCAAATAAAAACTACACAGAAGCATTGTGTGAAACTTATTTCTGATATGTTCATTAAGCTAACAGAGTTAAACCATACTTTTGATTGCGCAGTTCTGAACACTCTTTCTGTAGAAAATGCAAGTGGACATTCGGAGCGCTAAGAGGGAAAGAGTGGAAAAAGGAATATATTCAAATATAAACTACACAGTAGCATTCTGTGAAAATTCTTTCTGTTCTGTGCATTCAACTAACAGAGTTGAACCTTACTTTTGATTGAGCCGTTCTGAAACACTCTTTCTGTAGAAACTGCAATTGGACATGCTAAGCGCTAAGAGGCCTACATTGGGAAAAAGAATATCTTCAAATAAAAACTACACACATGCATTCTGTGAAACTTATTTCTTATCTGTAAATTCAGTTAACAGAGATAAAACATATTTTTGATTGACCAGTTATGAAACACTCTTTTTGTAGAAAATGCAAGTGGAGATTCGGAGCGCTAAGAGGGTAATAGTGGAAAAAGGAATGTCTTCAAATATAAACTACACAGAATCATTCGGTGAAACTTCTTTCTGATCTGTGCATTCAGCTAACAGAGTTAAACCATACTTTTGATTGAGCAGATCTGAACACTCTTTCTGTTGAAAATGCAACTGGACATTTGGAGCGCTAAGAGCGTATTAGTGGAAAAAGGAATATATTCAAATATAAACTACACAGAAGCATTCTGTGAAACTTCTTTCTGATCTGAGCATTCAGCTAAGAGAGTTAAACCATACTTTTGTTTGAGCAGTTTTGAAACACTCTGTCTGTAGAAAATGCAACTGGACATTCGTAGCGCTAAGTGGGTAATAGTGGAAAAAAGAATATGTTTAAATATAAACTACACAGAAGCATTGTATGAAACTCCTTTCTGTTCTGTGCATTCAACTAACAGAGTTGAACCTTACTTTTGATTGAGCCGTTCTGAAACACTCTTTCTGTAGAAACTGCAATTGGACATTCTGAGCGCTAAGAGGCCTATATTGGGAAAAAGAATGTCTACAAATAAAAACTACACAGAAGAATTGTGTGAAACTTCTTTCTGTTCTGTTTGTTCAACTAAAAGATTTGAACCTTAGTTTTGATTGAGCCGTTCTGAAACACTCTTTCTGTAGAAAATGCAAGTGGAGATTCGGAGCGCTAAGAGGGTAATAGTGGAAAAAGGAATGTCTCCAAATATAAACTACACAGAATCATTCTGTGAAACTTCTTTCTGATCTGTGCATTCAGCTAACAGAGTTAAACCATACTTTTGATTGAGCAGATCTGAACACTCTTTCTGTAGAAAATGCAACTGGACATTTGGAGCGCTAAGAGAGTAGTAGTGGAAAAAGGAATATATTCAAATATAAACTACACAGAAGCATTCTGTGAAACTTCTTTCTGATCTGAGCATTCAGCTAACAGAGTTAAACCATACTTTTGATTGAGCAGTTTTGAAACACTCTGTCTGTAGAAAATGCAACTGGACATTCGTAGCGCTAAGTGGGTAATAGTGGAAAAAAGAATATGTTCAAATATAAACTACACAGAAGCATTGTATGAAACTTCTTTCTGTTCTGTGCATTCAACTAACAGAGTTGAACCTTACTTTTGATTGAGCCTTTCTGAAACACTCTTTTTGTAGAAACTGCAATTGGACATTCTGAGCGCTAAGAGGCCTCTATTGGGAAAAATAATATCTTCAAATAAATACTACACAGAAGCATTGTGTGAAACTTATTTCTGATATGTTCATTAAGCTAACAGAGTTAAACCATACTTTTGATTGCGCAGTTCTGAACACTCTTTCTGTAGAAAATAAAGTGGACATTCGGAGCGCTAAGAGGGTAATAGTGGAAAAAGGAATATATTCAAATATAAACTACACAGTAGCATTCTGTGAAAATTCTTTCTGTTCTGTGCATTCAACTAACGGAGTTGAACCTTACTTTTGATTGAGCTGTTCTGAAACACTCTTTCTGTAGAAACTGCAATTGGACATGCTAAGCGCTAAGAGGCCTACATTGGGAAAAAGAATATCTTCAAATAAAAACTACACAGATGCATTCTGTGAAACTTATTTCTGATATGTAAATTCAGTTAACAGAGATAAAACATATTTTTGATTGAGCAGTTATGAAACACTCTTTTTGTAGAAAATGCAAGTGGAGATTCGGAGCGCTAAGAGGTTATAGTGGAAAAAGGAATGTCTCCAAATATAAACTACACAGAATCATTCTGTGAAACTTCTTTCTGATCTGTGCATTCAGCTAACAGAGTTAAACCATACTTTTGATTGAGCAGATCTGAACACTCTTTCTGTAGAAAATGCAACTGGACATTTGGAGCGCTAAGAGAGTAGTAGTGGAAAAAGGAATATATTCAAATATAAACTACACAGAAGCATTCTGTGAAACTTCTTTCTGATCTGAGCATTCAGCTAACAGAGTTAAACCATACTTTTGATTGAGCAGTTTTGAAACACTCTGTCTGTAGAAAATGCAACTTGACATTCGTAGCGCTAAGTGGGTAATATTGGAAAAAAGAATATGTTCAAATATAAACTACACAGAAGCATTGTATGAAACTTCTTTCTGTTCTGTGCATTCAACTAACAGAGTTGAACCTTACTTTTGATTGAGCCTTTCTGAAACACTCTTTCTGTAGAAACTGCAATTGGACATTCAGAGCGCTAAGAGGCCTATAGTGGGAAAAATAATATCTTCAAATAAAAACTACACAGAAGCATTGTTTGAAACATATTTCTGATATGTTCATTAAGCTAACAGAGTTAAACCATACTTTTGATTGCGCAGTTCTGAACACTCTTTCTGTAGAAAATGCAAGTGGACATTCGGAGCACTAAGAGGGTAATAGTGGAAAAAGGAATATATTCAAATATAAACTATACAGTAGCATTCTGTGAAAATTATTTCTGTTCTGTGCATTCAACTAGCAGAATTGAACCTTACTTTTGATTGAGCCGTTCTGAAACACTCTTTCTGTAGAAACTGCAATTGGACATGCTAAGCGCTAAGAGGCCTACATTGGGAAAAAGAATATCTTCAAATAAAAACTACACAGATGCATTCTGTGAAACTTATTTCTGATCTGTAAATTCAGTTAACAGAGATAAAACATATTTTTGATTGAGCAGTTATGAAACACTCTTTTTGTAGAAAATGCAAGTGGAGATTCGGAGCGCTAAGAGGGTAATAGTGGAAAAAGGAATGTCTTCAAATATAAACTACACAGAATCATTCGGTGAAACTTCTTTCTGATCTGTGCATTCAGCTAACAGAGTTAAACCATACTTTTGATTGAGCAGATCTGAACACTCTTTCTGTAGAAAATGCAACTGGACATTTTGAGCCCTAAGAGCGTAGTAGTGGAAAAAGGAATATATTCAAATATAAACACACAGAAGCATTCTGTGAAACATCTTTCTGATCTGAGCATTCAGCTAACAGAGTTAAACCATACTTTTGATTGAGCAGTTTTGAAACACTCTGTCTGTAGAAAATGCAACTGGACATTCGTAGCGCTAAGTGGGTAATAGTGGAAAAAAGAATATGTTTAAATATAAACTACACAGAAGCATTGTATGAAACTCCTTTCTGTTCTGTGCATTCAACTAACAGAGTTGAACCTTACTTTTGATTGAGCCGTTCTGAAACACTCTTTCTGTAGAAACTGCAATTGGACATTCTGAGCGCTAAGAGGCCTATATTGGGAAAAAGAATGTCTACAAATAAAAACTACACAGAAGAATTGTGTGAAACTTCTTTCTGTTCTGTTTGTTCAACTAAAAGATTTGAACCTTAGTTTTGATTGAGCCGTTCTGAAACACTCTTTCTGTAGAAAATGCAAGTGGAGATTCGGAGCGCTAAGAGGGTAATAGTGGAAAAAGGAATGTCTCCAAATATAAACTACACAGAATCATTCTGTGAAACTTCTTTCTGATCTGTGCATTCAGCTAACAGAGTTAAACCATACTTTTGATTGAGCAGATCTGAACACTCTTTCTGTAGAAAATGCAACTGGACATTTGGAGCGCTAAGAGAGTAGTAGTGGAAAAAGGAATATATTCAAATATAAACTACACAGAAGCATTCTGTGAAACTTCTTTCTGATCTGAGCATTCAGCTAACAGAGTTAAACCATACTTTTGATTGAGCAGTTTTGAAACACTCTGTCTGTAGAAAATGCAACTGGACATTCGTAGCGCTAAGTGGGTAATAGTGGAAAAAAGAATATGTTCAAATATAAACTACACAGAAGCATTGTATGAAACTTCTTTCTGTTCTGTGCATTCAACTAACAGAGTTGAACCTTACTTTTGATTGAGCCTTTCTGAAACACTCTTTCTGTAGAAACTGCAATTGGACATTCTGAGCGCTAAGAGGCCTCTATTGGGAAAAATAATATCTTCAAATAAATACTACACAGAAGCATTGTGTGAAACTTATTTCTGATATGTTCATTAAGCTAATAGAGTTAAACCATACTTTTGATTGCGCAGTTCTGAACACTCTTTCTGTAGAAAATAAAGTGGACATTCGGAGCGCTAAGAGGGTAATAGTGGAAAAAGGAATATATTCAAATATAAACTACACAGTAGCATTCTGTGAAAATTCTTTCTGTTCTGTGCATTCAACTAACGGAGTTGAACCTTACTTTTGTTTGAGCTGTTCTGAAACACTCTTTCTGTAGAAACTGCAATTGGACATGCTAAGCGCTAAGAGGCCTACATTGGGAAAAAGAATATCTTCAAATAAAAACTACACAGATGCATTCTGTGAAACTTATTTCTGATATGTAAATTCAGTTAACAGAGATAAAACATATTTTTGATTGAGCAGTTATGAAACACTCTTTTTGTAGAAAATGCAAGTGGAGATTCGGAGCGCTAAGAGGGTAATAGTGGAAAAAGGAATGTCTCCAAATATAAACTACACAGAATCATTCTGTGAAACTTCTTTCTGATCTGTGCATTCAGCTAACAGAGTTAAACCATACTTTTGATTGAGCAGATCTGAACACTCTTTCTGTAGAAAATGCAACTGGACATTTGGAGCGCTAAGAGAGTAGTAGTGGAAAAAGGAATATATTCAAATATAAACTACACAGAAGCATTCTGTGAAACTTCTTTCTGATCTGAGCATTCAGCTAACAGAGTTAAACCATACTTTTGATTGAGCAGTTTTGAAACACTCTGTCTGTAGAAAATGCAACTTGACATTCGTAGCGCTAAGTGGGTAATATTGGAAAAAAGAATATGTTCAAATATAAACTACACAGAAGCATTGTATGAAACTTCTTTCTGTTCTGTGCATTCAACTAACAGAGTTGAACCTTACTTTTGATTGAGCCTTTCTGAAACACTCTTTCTGTAGAAACTGCAATTGGACATTCAGAGCGCTAAGAGGCCTATATTGGGAAAAATAATATCTTCAAATAAAAACTACACAGAAGCATTGTTTGAAACATATTTCTGATATGTTCATTAAGCTAACAGAGTTAAACCATACTTTTGATTGCGCAGTTCTGAACACTCTTTCTGTAGAAAATGCAAGTGGACATTCGGAGCGCTAAGAGGGTAATAGTTGAAAAAGGAATATATTCAAATATAAACTACACAGTAGCATTCTGTGAAAATTATTTCTGTTCTGTGCATTCAACTAGCAGAGTTGAACCTTACTTTTGATTGAGCCGTTCTGAAACACTCTTTCTGTAGAAACTGCAATTGGACATGCTAAGCGCTAAGAGGCCTACATTGGGAAAAAGAATATCTTCAAATAAAAACTACACAGATGCATTCTGTGAAACTTATTTCTGATCTGTAAATTCAGTTAACAGAGATAAAACATATTTTTGATTGAGCAGTTATGAAACACTCTTTTTGTAGAAAATGCAAGTGGAGATTCGGAGCGCTAAGAGGGTAATAGTGGAAAAAGGAATGTCTTCAAATATAAACTACACAGAATCATTCGGTGAAACTTCTTTCTGATCTGTGCATTCAGCTAACAGAGTTAAACCATACTTTTGATTGAGCAGATCTGAACACTCTTTCTGTAGAAAATGCAACTGGACATTTTGAGCCCTAAGAGCGTAGTAGTGGAAAAAGGAATATATTCAAATATAAACTACACAGAAGCATTCTGTGAAACATCTTTCTGATCTGAGCATTCAGCTAACAGAGTTAAACCATACTTTTGATTGAGCAGTTTTGAAACACTCTGTCTGTAGAAAATGCAACTGGACATTCGTAGCGCTAAGTGGGTAATAGTGGAAAAAAGAATATGTTCAAATATAAACTACACAGAAGCATTGTATGAAACTTCTTTCTGTTCTGTGCATTCAACTAACAGAGTTGAACCTTACTTTTGATTGAGCCGTTCTGAAACACTCTTTCTGTAGAAACTGCATTTGGACATTCTGAGCGCTAAGAGGCCTATATTGGGAAAAAGAATGTCTACAAATAAAAACTACACAGAAGAATTGTGTGAAACTTCTTTCTGTTCTGTTTGTTCAACTAAAAGAGTTGAACCTTAGTTTTGATTGAGCCGTTCTGAAACACTCTTTCTGTAGAAAATGCAAGTGGAGATTCGGAGCGCTAAGAGGGTAATAGTGGAAAAAGGAATGTCTCCAAATATAAACTACACAGAATCATTCTGTGAAACTTCTTTCTGATCTGTGCATTCAGCTAACAGAGTTAAACCATACTTTTGATTGAGCAGATCTGAACACTCTTTCTGTAGAAAATGCAACTGGACATTTGGAGCGCTAAGAGACTAGTAGTGGAAAAAGGAATATATTCAAATATAAACTACACAGAAGCATTCTGTGAAACTTCTTTCTGATCTGAGCATTCAGCTAACCGAGTTAAACCATACTATTGATTGAGCAGTTTTGAAACACTCTGTCTGTAGAAAATGCAACTGGACATTCGTAGCGCTAAGTGGGTAATAGTGGAAAAAAGAATATGTTCAAATATAAACTACACAGAAGCATTGTATGAAACTTCTTTCTGTTCTGTGCATTCAACTAACATAGTTGAACCTTACTTTTGATTGAGCCGTTCTGAAACACTCTTTCTGTAGAAACTGCAATTGGACATTCTGAGCGCTAAAAGGCCTATATTGGGAAAAAGAATGTCTACAAATAAAAACTACACAGAAGAATTGTGTGAAACTTCTTTCTGTTCTGTTTGTTCAACTAAAAGAGTTGAACCTTAGTTTTGATTGAGCCGTTCTGAAACACTCTTTCTGTAGAAAATGCAAGTGGAGATTCGGAGCGCTAAGAGGGTAATAGTGGAAAAAGGAATGTCTCCAAATGTAAACTAAACAGAATCATTCTGTGAAACTTCTTTCTGATCTGTGCATTCAGCTAACAGAGTTAAACCATACTTTTGATTGAGCAGATCTGAACACTCTTTCTGTAGAAAATGCAACTGGACATTTGGAGCGCTAAGAGTGTAGTAGTGGAAAAAGGAATATATTCAAATATAAACTACACAGAAGCATTCTGTGAAACTACTTTCTGATCTGAGCATTCAGCTAACAGAGTTAAACCATACTTTTGATTGAGCAGTTTTGAAACACTCTGTCTGTAGAAAATGCAACTGGACATTCGTAGCGCTAAGTGGGTAATAGTGGAAAAAAGAATATGTTCAAATATAAACTACACAGAAGCATTGTATGAAACTTCTTTCTGTTCTGTGCATTCAACTAACAGAGTTGAACTTTACTTTTGATTGAGCCTTTATGAAACACTCTTTCTGTAGAAACTGCAATTGGACATTCTGAGCGCTAAGAGGCCTATATTGAGAAAAATAATATCTTCAAATAAAAACTACACAGAAGCATTGTGTGAAACTTATTTCTGATATGTTCATTAAGCTAACAGAGTTAAACCATACTTTTGATTGCGCAGTTCTGAACACTCTTTCTGTAGAAAATGCAAGTGGACATTCGGAGCGCTAAGAGGGTAATAGTGGAAAAAGGAATATATTCAAATATAAACTACACAGTAGCATTCTGTGAAAATTCTTTCTGTTCTGTGCATTCAACTAACAGGGTTGAACCTTACTTTTGATTGAGCCGTTCTGAAACACTCTTTCTGTAGAAACTGCAATTGGACATGCTAAGCGCTAAGAGGCCTACATTGGGAAAAAGAATATCTTCAAATAAAAACTACACAGATGCATTCTGTGAAACTTATTTCTGATATGTAAATTCAGTTAACAGAGATAAAACATATTTTTGATTGAGCAGTTATGAAACACTCTTTTTGTAGAAAATGCAAGTGGAGATTCGGAGCGCTAAGAGGGTAATAGTGGAAAAAGGAATGTCTTCAAATATAAACTACACAGAATCATTTGGTGAAACTTCTTTCTGATCTGTGCATTCAGCTAACAGAGTTAAACCATACTTTTGATTGAGCAGATCTGAACACTCTTTCTGTTGAAAATGCAACTGGACATTTGGAGCGCTAAGAGCGTAGTAGTGGAAAAAGGAATATATTCAAATATAAACTACACAGAAGCATTCTGTGAAACTTCTTTCTGATCTGAGCATTCAGCTAACAGAGTTAAACCATACTTTTGATTGAGCAGTTTTGAAACACTCTGTCTGTAGAAAATGCAACTGGACATTCGTAGCGCTAAGTGGGTAATAGTGGAAAAAAGAATATGTTCAAATATAAACTACACAGAAGCATTGTATGAAACTTCTTTCTGTTCTGTGCATTCCACTAACAGAGTTGAACCTTACTTTTGATTGAGCCGTTCTGAAACACTCTTTCTGTAGAAACTGCAATTGGACATTCTGAGCGCTAAGAGGCCTATATTGGGAAAAAGAATGTCTACAAATAAAAACTACACAGAAGAATTGTGTGAAACTTCTTTCTGTTCTGTTTGTGCAACTAAAAGAGTTGAACCTTAGTTTTGATTGAGCCGTTCTGAAACACTCTTTCTGTAGAAAATGCAAGTGGAGATTCGGAGCGCTAAGAGGGTAATAGTGGAAAAAGGAATGTCTCCAAATATAAACTACACAGAATCATTCTGTGAAACTAATTTCTGATCTGTGCATTCAGCTAAAAGAGTTAAACCATACTTTTGATTGAGCAGATCTGAACACTCTTTCTGTAGAAAATGCAACTGGACATTTGGAGCGCTAAGAGAGTAGTAGTGGAAAAAGTAATATATTCAAATATAAACTACACCGAAGCATTCTGTGAAACTTCTTTCTGATCTGAGCATTCAGCTAACAGAGTTAAACCATACTTTTGATTGAGCAGTTTTGAAACACACTGTCTGTAGAAAATGCAACTGGACATTCGTAGCGCTAAGTGGGTAATAGTGGAAAAAAGAATATGTTCAAATATAAACTACACAGAAGCATTGTATGAAACTTCTTTCTGTTCTGTGCATTCAACTAACAGAGTTGAACCTTACTTTTGATTGAGCCTTTCTGAAACACTCTTTCTGTAGAAACTGCAATTGGACATTCTGAGCGCTAAGAGGCCTCTATTGGGAAAAATAATATCTTCAAATAAAAACGACACAGAAGCATTGTGTGAAACTTATTTCTGATATGTTCATTAAGCTAACAGATTTAAACCATACATTTGATTGCGCAGTTCTGAACACTCTTTCTGTAGAAAATGCAAGTGGACATTCGGAGCGCTAAGAGGGTAATAGTGGAAAAAGGAATATATTCAAATATAAACTACACAGTAGCATTCTGTGAAAATCCTTTCTGTTCTGTGCATTCATCTAACAGAGTTGAACCTTACTTTTGATTCAGCCGTTCTGAAACACTCTTTCTGTAGAAACTGCAATTGGACATGTTAAGCGCTAAGAGGCCTACATTGGGAAAAAGAATATCTTCAAATAAAAACTACACCGATGCATTCTGTGAAACTTATTTCTGATCTGTAAATTCAGTTAACAGAGATAAAACATATTTTTGATTGAGCAGTTATGAAACACTCTTTTTGTAGAAAATGCAAGTGGAGATTCGGAGCGCTAAGAGGGTAATAGTGGAAAAATGAATGTCTTCAAATATAAACTACACGGAATCATTCGGTGAAACTACTTTCTGATCTGTGCATTCAGCTAACAGAGTTAAACCATACTTTTGATTGAGCAGATCTGAACACTCTTTCTGTAGAAAATGCAACTGGACATTTGGAGCGCTAAGAGCGTAGTAGTGGAAAAAGGAATATATTCAAATATAAACTACACAGAAGCATTCTGTGAAACTTCTTTCTGATCTGAGCATTCAGCTAACAGAGTTAAACCATACTTTTGATTGAGCAGTTTTGAAACACTCTGTCTGTAGAAAATGCAACTGGACATTTGTACCGCTAAGTGGGTAATAGTGGAAAAAAGAATATGTTCAAATATAAACTACACAGAAGCATTGTATGAAACTTCTTTCTGTTCTGTGCATTCAACTAACAGAGTTGAACCTTACTTTTGATTGAGCCGTTCTGAAACACTCTTTCTGTAGAAACTGCAATTGGACATTCTGAGCGCTAGGAGGCCTATATTGGGAAAAAGAATGTCTACAAATAAAAACTACAGAGAAGAATTGTGTGAAACGTCTTTCTGTTCTGTTTGTTCAACTAAAAGAGTTGAACCTTAGTTTTGATTGAGCCGTTCTGAAACACTCTTTCTGTAGAAAATGCAAGTGGAGATTCGGAGCGCTAAGAGGTTAATAGTGGAAAAAGGAAGGTCTCCAAATATAAACTACACAGAATTATTCTGTGAAACTTCTTTCTGATCTGTGCATTCAGCTAACAGAGTTAAACCATACTTTTGATTGAGCAGATCTGAACACTCTTTCTGTAGAAAATGCAACTGGACATTTGGAGCGCTAAGAGAGTAGTAGTGGAAAAAGGAATATATTCAAATATAAACTACACAGAAGCATTCTGTGAAACTTCTTTCTGATCTGAGCATTCAGCTAACAGAGTTAAACCATACTTTTGATTGAGCAGTTTTGAAACACTCTGTCTGTAGAAAATGCAACTGGACATTCGTAGCGCTAAGTGGGTAATAGTGGAAAAAAGAATACGTTCAAATATAAACTACACAGAAGCATTGTATGAAACTTCTTTCTGTTCTGTGCATTCAACTAACAGAGTTGAACCTTACTTTTGATTCAGCCTTTCTGAAACACTCTTTCTGTAGAAACTGCAATTGGACATTCTGAGCGCTAAGAGGCCTATATTGGGAAAAATAATATCTTCAAATAAAAACTACACAGAAGCATTGTGTGAAAATTATTTCTGATATGTTCATTAAGCTAACAGAGTTAAAACATACTTTTGATTGCGCAGTTCTGAACACTCTTTCTGTAGAAAATGCAAGTGGACATTCGGAGCGCTAAGAGGGTAATAGTGGAAAAAGGAATATATTCAAATATAAACTACACAGTAGCATTCTGTGAAAATTCTTTCTGTTCTGTGCATTCAACTAACAGAGTTGAACCTTACTTTTGATTGAGCCGTTCTGAAACACTCTTTCTGTAGAAACTGCAATTGGACATGTTAAGCGCTAAGAGGCCTATATTGGGAAAAAGAATATCTTCAAATAAAAACTAGACAGATGCATTCTGTGAAACTTATTTCTGATCTGTAAATTCAGTTAACAGAGATAAAATATATTTTTGATTGAGCAGTTATGAAACACTCTTTTTGTAGAAAATGCAACTGGACATTTGGAGCGCTATGAGTGTAGTAGTGGAAAAAGTAATATATTCAAATATAAACTACACAGAAGCATTCTGTGAAACTTCTTTCTGATCTGAGCATTCAGCTAACAGAGTTAAACCATACTTTTGATTGAGCAGTTTTGAAACACTCTGTCTGTAGAAAATGCAACTGGACATTCGTAGCGCTAAGTGGGTAATAGTGGAAAAAAGAATGTCTTCAAATATAAACTACACAGAATCATTCGGTGAAACTTCTTTTTGATCTGTGCATTCAGCTAACAGAGTTAAACCATACTTTTGATTGAGCAGATCTGAACACTCTTTCTGTTGAAAATGCAACTGGACATTTGGAGCGCTAAGAGCGTAGTAGTGGAAAAAGGAATATATTCAAATATAAACTACACAGAAGCATTCTGTGAAACTTCTTTCTGATCTGAGCATACAGCTAACAGAGTTAAACCATACTTTTGATTGAGCAGTTTTGAAACACTCTGTCTGTAGAAAATGCAACTGGACATTCGTAGCGCTAAGTGGGTAATAGTGGAAAAAAGTATATGTTCAAATATAAACTACACAGAAGCATTGTATGAAACTTCTTTCTGTTCTGTGCATTCAACTAACAGAGTTGAACCTTACTTTTGATTGAGCCGTTCTGAAACACTCTTTCTGTAGAAACTGCAATTGGACATTCTGAGCGCTAAGAGGCCTACATTGGGAAAAAGAATGTCTACAAATAAAAACTACACAGAAGAATTGTGTGAAACTTCTTTCTGTTCTGTTTGTTAAACTAAAAGAGTTGAACCTTAGTTTTGATTGAGCCGTTCTGAAACACTCTTTCTGTAGAAAATGCAAGTGGAGATTCGGAGCGCTAAGAGGGTAATAGTGGAAAAAGGAATGTCTCCAAATATAAACTACACAGAATCATTCTGTGAAACTTCTTTCTGATCTGTGCATTCAGCTAACAGAGTTAAACCATACTTTTGATTGAGCAGATCTGAACACTCTTTCTGTAGAAAATGCAACTGGACATTTGGAGCGCTAAGAGAGTAGTAGTGGAAAAAGGAATATATTCAAATATAAACTACACAGAAGCATTCTGTGAAACTTCTTTCTGATCTGAGCATTCAGCTAACAGAGTTAAACCATACTTTTGATTGAGCAGTTTTGAAACACTCTGTCTGTAGAAAATGCAACTGGACATTCGTAGCGCTAAGTGGGTAATAGTGGAAAAAAGAATATGTTCAAATATAAACTACACAGAAACATTGTATGAAACTTCTTTCTGTTCTGTGCATTCAACTAACAGAGTTGAACCTTACTTTTGATTGAGCCTTTCTGAAACACTCTTTCTGTAGAAACTGCAATTGGACATTCTGAGCGCTAAGAGGCCTATATTGGGAAAAAAAATATCTTCAAATAAAAACTACACAGAAGCATTGTGTGAAACTTATTTCTGATATGTTCATTAAGCTAACAGAGTTAAACCATACTTTTGATTGCGCAGTTCTGAACACTCTTTCTGTAGAAAATGCAAGTGGACATTCGGAGCGCTAAGAGGGTAATAGTGGAAAAAGGAATGTATTCAAATATAAACTACACAGTAGCATTCTGTGAAAATTCTTTCTGTTTTGTGCGTTCAACTAACAGATTTGAACCTTACTTTTGATTGAGCCGTTCTGAAACACTCTTTCTGTAGAAACTGCAATTGGACATGCTAAGCGCTAAGAGGCCTACATTGGGAAAAAGAAAATCTTCAAATAAAAACTACACAGATGCATTCTGTGAAACTTAATTCTGATCTGTAAATTCAGTTAACAGAGATAAAACATATTTTTGATTGAGCAGTTATGAAACACTCTTTTTGTAGAAAATGCAAGTGGATATTCGGAGCGCTAAGAGGGTAATATTGGAAAAAGGAATGTCTTCAAATATAAACTACACAGAATCATTCGGTGAAACTTCTTTCTGATCTGTGCATTCAGCTAACAGAGTTAAACCATACTTTTGATTGAGCAGATCTGAACACTCTTTCTGTTGAAAATGCAACTGGACATTTGGAGCGCTAAGAGCGTAGTAGTGGAAAAAGGAATATATTCAAATATAAACTACACAGAAGCATTCTGTGAAACTTCTTTCTGATCTGAGCATTCAGCTAACAGAGTTAAACCATACTTTTGATTGAGCAGTTTTGAAACACTCTGTCTGTAGAAAATGCAACTGGACATTCGTAGCGCTAAGTGGGTAATAGTGGAAAAAAGAATATGTTCAAATATAAACTACACAGAAGCATTGTATGAAACTTCTTTCTGTTCTGTGCATTCAACTAACAGAGTTGAACCTTACTTTTGATTGAGCCGTTCTGAAACACTCTTTCTGTAGAAACTGCAATTGGACATTCTGAGCGCTAAGAGGCCTATATTGGGAAAAAGAATGTCTACAAATAAAAACTACACAGAAGAATTGTGTGAAACTTCTTTCTGTTCTGTTTGTTCAACTAAAAGAGTTGAACCTTAGTTTTGATTGAGCCGTTCTGAAACACTCTTTCTGTAGAAAATGCAAGTGGAGATTCGGAGCGCTAAGAGGGTAATAGTGGAAAAAGGAATGTCTCTAAATATAAACTACACAGAATCATTCTGTGAAACTTCTTTCTGATCTGTGCATTCAGCTAACAGAGTTAAAACATACTTTTGATTGAGCAGATCTGAACACTCTTTCTGTAGAAAATGCAACTGGACATTTGGAGCGCTAAGAGAGTAGTAGTGGAAAAAGGAATATATTCAAATATAAACTACACAGAAGCATTCTGTGAAAACTCTTTCTGTTCTGTGCATTCAGCTAACAGAGTTGAACCTTACTTTTGATTGAGCCGTTCTGAGACACTCTGTCTGTAGAAAATGCAACTGGACATTCGTAGCGCTAAGTGGGTAATAGTGGAAAAAAGAATATGTTCAAATATAAACTACACAGAAGCATTGTATGAAACTTCTTTCTGTTCTGTGCATTCAAATAACAGAGTTGAACCTTACTTTTGACTGAGCCTTTCCGAAACACTCTTTCTGCAGAAACTGCAATTGGACATTCTGAGCGCTAAGAGGCCTATATTGGGAAAAATAATATCTTCAAATAAAAACTACACAGAAGCATTGTGTGAAAATTATTTCTGATATGTTCATTAAGCTAACAGAGTTAAACCATACTTTTGATTGTGCAGTTCTGAATACTCTTTCTGTAGAAAATGCAAGTGGACATTCAGAGCGCTAAGAGGGTAATAGTGGAAAAAGGAATATATTCAAATATAAACTACACAGTAGCATTCTGTGAAAACTCTTTCTGTTCTGTGCATTCAGCTAACAGAGTTGAACCTTACTTTTGATTGAGCCGTTCTGAAACACTCTTTCTGTAGAAACTGCAATTGGACATGCTAAGCGCTAAGAGGCCTACATTGGGAAAAAGAATATCTTCAAATAAAAACTACACAGATGCATTCTGTGAAACTTATTTCTGATCTGTAAATTCAGTTAACAGAGATAAAACATATTTTTGATTGAGCAGTTATGAAACACTCTTTTTGTAGAAAATGCAAGTGGAGATTCGGAGCGCTAAGTGGGTTATAGTGGAAAAAGGAATGTCTTCAAATACAAACTACACAGAATCATTCGGTGAAACTTCTTTCTGATCTGTGCATTCAGCTAACAGAGTTAAACCATACTTTTGATTGAGCAGATCTGAACACTCTTTCTGTTGAAAATGCAACTGGACATTTGGAGCGCTAAGAGCGTAGTAGTGGAAAAAGGAATATATTCAAATATAAACTACACAGAAGCATTCTGTGAAACTTCTTTCTGATCTGAGCATTCAGCTAACAGAGTTAAACCATACTTTTGATTGAGCAGTTTTGGAACACTCTGTCTGTAGAAAATGCAACTGGACATTCGTAGCGCTAAGTGGGTAATAGTGGAAAAAAGTATATGTTCAAATATAAACTACACAGAAGCATTGTATGAAACTTCTTTCTGTTCTGTGCATTCAACTAACAGAGTTGAACCTTACTTTTGATTGAGCCGTTCTGAAACACTCTTTCTGTAGAAACTGCAATTGGACATTCTGAGCGCTAAGAGGCCTATATTGGGAAAAAGAATGTCTACAAATAAAAACTACACAGAAGAATTGTGTGAAACTTGTTTCTGTTCTGTTTGTTCAACTAAAAGAGTTGAACCTTAGTTTTGATTGAGCCGTTCTGAAACACTCTTTCTGTAGAAAATGCAAGTGGAGATTCGGAGCGCTAAGAGGGTAATAGTGGAAAAAGGAATGTCTCCAAATATAAACTACACAGAATCATTCTGTGAAACTTCTTTCTGATCTGTGCATTCAGCTAACAGAGTTAAACCATACTTTTGATTGAGCAGATCTGAACACTCTTTCTGTAGAAAATGCAACTGGACATTTGGAGTGCTAAGAGAGTAGTAGTGGAAAAAGGAATATATTCAAATATAAACTACACAGAAGCATTCTGTGAAACTTCTTTCTGATCTGAGCATTCAGCTAACAGAGTTAAACCATACTTTTGATTGAGCAGTTTTGAAACACTCTGTCTGTAGAAAATGCAACTGGACATTCGTAGCGCTAAGTGGGTAATAGTGGAAAAAAGAATATGTTCAAATATAAACTACACAGAAGCATTGTATGAAACTTCTTTCTGTTCTGTGCATTCAACTAACAGAGTTGAACCTTACTTTTGATTGAGCCTTTCTGAAACACTCTTTCTGTAGAATCTGCAATTGGACATTCTGAGCGCTAAGAGGCCTCTATTGGGAAAAATAATATCTTCAAATAAAAACTACACAGAAGCATTGTGTGAAACTTATTTCTGATATGTTCATTAAGCTAACAGAGTTAAACCATACTTTTGATTGCGCAGTTCTGAACACTCTTTCTGTAGAAAATGCAAGTGGACATTCGGAGCGCTAAGAGGGTAATAGTGGAAAAAGGAATATATTCAAATATAAACTACACAGTAGCATTCTGTGAAAATTCTTTCTGTTCTCTGCATTCAGCTAACAGAGTTGAACCTTACTTTTGATTGAGCCGTTCTGAAACACTCTTTCTGTAGAAACTGCAATTGGACATGCTAAGCGCTAAGAGGCCTACATTGGGAAAAAGAATATCTTCAAATAAAAACTACACAGATGCATTCTGTGAAACTTATTTCTGATCTGTAAATTCAGTTAACAGAGATAAAACATATTTTTGAATGAGCAGTTATGAAACACTCTTTTTGTAGAAAATGCAAGTGGAGATTCGGAGCGCTAAGAGGGTAATAGTGGAAAAAGGAATGTCTTGAAATACAAACTACACAGAATCATTCGGTGAAACTTCTTTCTGATCTGTGCATTCAGCTAACAGAGTTAAACCATACTTTTGATTGAGCAGATCTGAACACTCTTTCTGTTGAAAATGCAACTGGACATTTGGAGCGCTAAGAGCGTAGTAGTGGAAAAAGGAATATATTCAAATATAAACTACACAGAAGCATTCTGTGAAACTTCTTTCTGATCTGAGCATTCAGCTAACAGAGTTAAACCATACTTTTGATTGAGCAGTTTTGAAACACTCTGTCTGTAGAAAATGCAACTGGACATTCGTAGCGCTAAGTGGGTAATAGTGGAAAAAAGAATATGTTCAAATATAAACTACACAGAAGCATTGTATGAAACTTCTTTCTGTTCTGTGCATTCAACTAACAGAGTTGAAACTTACTTTTGATTGAGCCGTTCTGAAACACTCTTTCTGTAGAAACTGCAATTGGACATTCTGAGCGCTAAGAGGCCTATATTGGGAAAAACAATGTCTACAAATAAAAACTACACAGAAGAATTGTGTGAAACTTCTTTCTGTTCTGTTTGTTCAACTAAAAGAGTTGAACCTTAGTTTTGATTGAGCCGTTCTGAAACACTCTTTCTGTAGAAAATGCAAGTGGAGATTCGGAGCGCTAAGAGGGTAATAGTGGAAAAAGGAATGTCTCCAAATATAAACTACTCAGAATCATTCTGTGAAACTTCTTTCTGATCTGTGCATTCAGCTAACAGAGTTAAACCATACTTTTGATTGAGCAGATCTGAACACTCTTTCTGTAGAAAATGCAACTGGACATTTGGAGCGCTAAGAGAGTAGTAGTGGAAAAAGGAATATATTCAAATATAAACTACACAGAAGCATTCTGTGAAACTTCTTTCTGATCTGAGCATTCAGCTAACAGAGTTAAACCATACTTTTGATTGAGCAGTTTTGAAACACTCTGTCTGTAGAAAATGCAACTGGACATTCGTAGCGCTAAGTGGGTAATAGTGGAAAAAAGAATATGTTCAAATATAAACTACACAGAAGCATTGTATGAAACTTCTTTCTGTTCTGTGCATTCAACTAACAGAGTTGAACCTTACTTTTGATTGAGCCTTTCTGAAACACTCTTTCTGTAGAAACTGCAATTGGACATTCTGAGCGCTAAGAGGCCTCTATTGGGAAAAATAATATCTTCAAATAAAAACTACACAGAAGCATTGTGTGAAACTTATTTCTGATATGTTCATTAAGCTAACAGAGTTAAACCATACTTTTGATTGCGCAGTTCTGAACACTCTTTCTGTAGAAAATGCAAGTGGACATTCGGAGCGCTAAGAGGGTAATAGTGGAAAAAGGAATATATTCAAATATAAACTACACAGTAGCATTCTGTGAAAATACTTTCTGTTCTGTGCATTCAACTAACAGAGTTGAACCTTACTTTTGATTGAGCCGTTCTGAAACTCTCTATCTGTAGAAACTGCAATTGGACATGCTAAGCGCTAAGAGGCCTACATTGGGAAAAAGAATATCTTCAAATAAAAACTACACAGATGCATTCTGTGAAACTTATTTCTGATCTGTAAATTCAGTTAACAGAGAGAAAACATATTTTTGATTGAGCAGTTATGAAACACTCTTTTTGTAGAAAATGCAAGTGGAGATTCGGAGCGCTAAGAGGGTAATAGTGGAAAAAGGAATGTCTTCAAATATAAACTACACAGAATCATTCGGGGAAACTTCTTTCTGATCTGTGCATTCAGCTAACAGAGTTAAACCATACTTTTGATTGAGCAGATCTGAACACTCTTTCTGTTGAAAATGCAACTGGACATTTGGAGCGCTAAGAGCGTAGTAGTGGAAAAAGGAATATATTCAAATATAAACTACACAGAAGCATTCTGTGAAACTTCTTTCTGATCTGAGCATTCAGCTAACAGAGTTAAACCATACTTTTGATTGAGCAGTTTTGAAACACTCTGTCTGTAGAAAATGCAACTGGACATTCGTAGCGCTAAGTGCGTAATAGTGGAAAAAAGAATATGTTCAAATATAAACTACACAGAAGCATTGTATGAAACTTCTTTCTGTTCTGTGCATTCAACTATCAGACTTGAACCTTACTTTTGATTGAGCCGTTCTGAAACACTCTTTCTGTAGAAACTGCAATTGGACATTCTGAGCGCTAAGAGGCCTATATTGGGAAAAAGAATGTCTACAAATAAAAACTACACAGAAGAATTGTGTGAAACTTCTTTCTGTTGTGTTTGTTCAACTAAAAGAGTTGAACCTTAGTTTTGATTGAGCCGTTCTGAAACACTCTTTCTGTAGAAAATGCAAGTGGAGATTCGGAGCGCTAAGAGGGTAATAGTGGAAAAAGGAATGTCTCTAAATATAAACTACACAGAATCATTCTGTGAAACTTCTTTCTGATCTGTGCATTCAGCTAACAGAGTTAAACCATACTTTTGATTGAGCAGATCTGAACACTCTTTCTGTAGAAAATGCAACTGGACATTTGGAGCGCTAAGAGAGTAGTAGTGGAAAAAGGAATATATTCAAATATAAACTACACAGAAGCATTCTGTGAAACTTCTTTCTGATCTGAGCATTCAGCTAACAGAGTTAAACCATACTTTTGATTGAGCAGGTTTGAAACACTCTGTCTGTAGAAAATGCAACTGGACATTCGTAGCGCTAAGTGGGTAATAGTGGAAAAAAGAATATGTTCAAATATAAACTACACAGAAACATTGTATGAAACTTCTTTCTGTTCTGTGCATTCAACTAACAGAGTTGAACCTTACTTTTGACTGAGCCTTTCCGAAACACTCTTTCTGCAGAAACTGCAATTGGACATACTGAGCGCTAAGAGGCCTATATTGGGAAAAATAATATCTTCAAATAAAAACTACACAGAAGCATTGTGTGAAAATTATTTCTGATATGTTCATTAAGCTAACAGAGTTAAACCATACTTTTGATTGCGCAGTTCTGAATACTCTTTCTGTAGAAAATGCAAGTGGACATTCGGAGCGCTAAGAGGGTAATAGTGGAAAAAGGAATATATTCAAATATAAACTACACAGTAGCATTCTGTGAAAATTCTTTCTGTTCTGTGCATTCAGCTAACAGAGTTAAACCTTACTTTTGATTGAGCCGTTCTGAAACACTCTTTCTGTAGAAACTGCAATTGGACATGCTAAGCGCTAAGAGGCCTACATTGGGAAAAAGAATATCTTCAAATAAAAACTACACAGATGCATTCTGTGAAACTTATTTCTGATCTGTAAATTCAGTTAACAGAGATAAAACATATTTTTGATTGAGCAGTTATGAAACACTCTTTTTGTAGAAAATGCAAGTGGAGATTCGGAGCGCTAAGGGGGTAATAGTGGAAAAAGGAATGTCTTCAAATATAAACTACACAGAATCATTCGGGGAAACTTCTTTCTGATCTGTGCATTCAGCTAACAGAGTTAAACCATACTTTTGATTGAGCAGATCTGAACACTCTTTCTGTTGAAAATGCAACTGGACATTTGGAGCGCTAAGAGCGTAGTAGTGGAAAAAGGAATATATTCCAATATAAACTACACAGAAGCATTCTGTGAAACTTCTTTCTGATCTGAGCATTCAGCTAACAGAGTTAAACCATACTTTTGATTGAGCAGTTTTGAAACACTCTGTCTGTAGAAAATGCAACTGGACATTCTTAGCGCTAAGTGGGTAATAGTGGAAAAAAGAATATGTTCAAATATAAACTACACAGAAGCATTGTATGAAACTTCTTTCTGTTCTGTGCATTCAACTAACAGAGTTGAACCTTACTTTTGATTGAGCCGTTCTGAAACACTCTTTCTGTAGAAACAGCAATTGGACATTCTGAGCGCTAAGAGGCCTATATTGGGAAAAAGAATGTCTACAAATAAAAACTACACAGAAGAATTGTGTGAAACTTCTTTCTGTTCTGTTTGTTCAACTAAAAGAGTTGAACCTTAGTTTTGATTGAGCCATTCTGAAACACTCTTTCTGTAGAAAATGCAAGTGGAGATTCGGAGCGCTAAGAGGGTACTAGTGGAAAAAGGAATGTCTCCAAATATAAACTACTCAGAATCATTCTGTGAAACTTTTTTCTGATCTGTGCATTCAGCTAACAGAGTTAAACCATACTTTTGATTGAGCAGTTTTGAAACACTCTGTCTGTAGAAAATGCAACTGGACATTCGTAGCGCTAAGTGGGTAATAGTGGAAAAAAGAATATGTTCAAATATAAACTACACAGAAGCATTGTATGAAACTTCTTTCTGTTCTGTGCATTCAACTAACAGAGTTGAACCTTACTTTTGATTGAGCCGTTCTGAAACACTCTTTCTGTAGAAACTGCAATTGGACATTCTGAGCGCTAAGAGGCCTATATTGGGAAAAAGAATGTCTACAAATAAAAACTACACAGAAGAATTGTGTGAAACTTCTTTCTGTTCTGTTTGTTCAACTAAATGAGTTGAACCTTAGTTTTGATTGAGCCGTTCTGAAACACTCTTTCTGTGGAAAATGCAAGTGGAGATTCGGAGCGCTAAGAGGGTAATAGTGGAAAAAGGAATGTCTCCAAATATAAACTACTCAGAATCATTCTGTGAAACTTCTTTCTGATCTGTGCATTCAGCTAACAGAGTTAAACCATACTTTTGATTGAGCAGATCTGAACACTCTTTCTGTAGAAAATGCAACTGGACATTTGGAGCGCTAAGAGAGTAGTAGTGGAAAAAGGAATATATTCAAATATAAACTACACAGAAGCATTCTGTGAAACTTCTTTCTGATCTGAGCATTCAGCTAACAGAGTTAAACCATACTTTTGATTGAGCAGTTTTGAAACACTCTGTCTGTAGAAAATGCAACTGGACATTCGTAGCGCTAAGTGGGTAATAGTGGAAAAAAGAATATGTTCAAATATAAGCTACACAGAACCATTGTATGAAACTTCTTTCTGTTCTGTGCATTCAACTAACAGAGTTGAACCTTACTTTTGATTGAGCCTTTCTGAAACACTCTTTCTGTAGAAACTGCAATTGGACATTCTGAGCGCTAAGAGGCCTCTATTGGGAAAAATAATATCTTCAAATAAAAACTACACAGAAGCATTGTGTGAAACTTATTTCTGATATGTTCATTAAGCTAACAGAGTTAAACCATACTTTTGATTGCGCAGTTCTGAACACTCTTTCTGTAGAAAATGCAAGTGGACATTCGGAGCGCTAAGAGGGTAATAGTGGAAAAAGGAATATATTCAAATATAAACTACACAGTAGCATTCTGTGAAAATTCTTTCTGTTCTGTGCATTCAACTATCAGAGTTGAACCTTACTTTTGATTGAGCCGTTCTGAAACTCTCTTTCTGTAGAAACTGCAATTGGACATGCTAAGCGCTAAGAGGCCTACATTGGGAAAAAGAATATCTTCAAATAAAAACTACACAGATGCATTCTGTGAAACTTATTTCTGATCTGTAAATTCAGTTAACAGAGATAAAACATATTTTTGATTGAGCAGTTATGAAACATTCTTTTTGTAGAAAATGCAAGTGGAGATTCGGAGCGCTAAGAGGGTTATAGTGGAAAAAGGAATGTCTTCAAATACAAACTACACAGAATGATTCGGTGAAACTTCTTTCTGATCTGTGCATTCAGCTAACAGAGTTCAACCATACTTTTGATTGAGCAGATCTGAACACTCTTTCTGTTGAAAATGCAACTGGACATTTGGAGCGCTAAGAGCGTAGTAGTGGAAAAAGGAATATATTCAAATATAAACTACACAGAAGCATTCTGTGAAACTTCTTTCTGATCTGAGCATTCAGCTAACAGAGTTAAACCATACTTTTGATTGAGCAGTTTTGAAACACTCTGTCTGTAGAAAATGCAACTGGACATTCATAGCGCTAAGTGGGTAATAGTGGAAAAAAGAATATGTTCAAATATAAACTACACAGAAGCATTGTATGAAACTTCTTTCTGTTCTGTGCATTCAACTAACAGAGTTGAACCTTACTTTTGATTGAGCCGTTCTGAAACACTCTTTCTGTAGAAACTGCAATTGGACATTCTGAGCGCTAAGAGGCCTATATTGGGAAAAAGAATGTCTACAAATAAAAACTACACAGAAGAATTGTGTGAAACTTCTTTCTGTTCTGTTTGTTCAACTAAAAGAGTTGAACCATAGTTTTGATTGAGCCGTTCTGAAACACTCTTTCTGTAGAAAATGCAAGTGGAGATTCGGAGCGCTAAGAGGGTAATAGTGGAAAAAGGAATGTCTCCAAATATAAACTACTCAGAATCATTCTGTGAAACTTCTTTCTGATCTGTGCATTCAGCTAACAGAGTTAAACCATACTTTTGATTGAGCAGATCTGAACACTCTTTCTGTAGAAAATGCAACTGGACATTTGGAGCGCTAAGAGAGTAGTAGTGGAAAAAGGAATATATTCAAATATAAACTACACAGAAGCATTCTGTGAAACTTCTTTCTGATCTGAGCATTCAGCTAACAGAGTTAAACCATACTTTTGATTGAGCAGTTTTGAAACACTCTGTGTGTAGAAAATGCAACTGGACATTCGTAGCGCTAAGTGGGTAATAGTGGAAAAAAGAATATGTTCAAATATAAGCTACACAGAAGCATTGTATGAAACTTCTTTCTGTTCTGTGCATTCAACTAACAGAGTTGAACCTTACTTTTGATTGAGCCTTTCTGAAACACTCTTTCTGTAGAAACTGCAATTGGACATTCTGAGCGCTAAGAGGCCTCTATTGGGAAAAATAATATCTTCAAATAAAAACTACACAGAAGCATTGTGTGAAACTTATTTCTGATATGTTCATTAAGCTAACAGAGTTAAACCACACTTTTGATTGCGCAGTTCTGAACACTCTTTCTGTAGAAAATGCAAGTGGACATTCGGAGCGCTAAGAGGGTAATAGTGGAAAAAGGAATATATTCAAATATAAACTACACAGTAGCATTCTGTGAAAATTCTTTCTGTTCTGTGCATTCAACTATCAGAGTTGAACCTTACTTTTGATTGAGCCGTTCTGAAACTCTCTTTCTGTAGAAACTGCAATTGGACATGCTAAGCGCTAAGAGGCCTTCATTGGGAAAAAGAATATCTTCAAATAAAAACTACACAGATGCATTCTGTGAAACTTATTTCTGATCTGTAAATTCAGTTAACAGAGATAAAACATATTTTTGATTGAGCAGTTATGAAACACTCTTTTTGTAGAAAATGCAAGTGGAGATTCGGAGCGCTAAGAGGGTAATAGTGGAAAAAGGAATGTCTTCAAATATAAACTACACAGAATCATTCGGGGAAACTTCTTTCTGATCTGTGCATTCAGCTAACAGAGTTAAACCATACTTTTGATTGAGCAGATCTGAACACTCTTTCTGTTGAAAATGCAACTGGACATTTGGAGCGCTAAGAGCGTAGTAGTGGAAAAAGGAATATATTCAAATATAAACTACACAGAAGCATTCTGTGAAACTTCTTTCTGATCTGAGCATTCAGCTAACAGAGTTAAACCATACTTTTGATTGAGCAGTTTTGAAACACTCTGTCTGTAGAAAATGCAACTGGACATTCGTAGCGCTAAGTGGGTAATAGTGGAAAAAAGAATATGTTCAAATATAAGCTACACAGAAGCATTGTATGAAACTTCTTTCTGTTCTGTGCATTCAACTAACAGAGTTGAACCTTACTTTTGATTGAGCCTTTCTGAAACACTCTTTCTGTAGAAACTGCAGTTGGACATTCTGAGCGCTAAGAGGCCTCTATTGGGAAAAATAATATCTTCAAATAAAAACTACACAGAAGCATTGTGTGAAACTTATTTCTGATATGTTCATTAAGCTAACAGAGTTAAACCATACTTTTGATTGCGCAGTTCTGAACACTCTTTCTGTAGAAAATGCAAGTGGACATTCGGAGCGCTAAGAGGGTAATAGTGGAAAAAGGAATATATTCAAATATAAACTACACAGTAGCATTCTGTGAAAATTCTTTCTGTTCTGTGCATTCAACTATCAGAGTTGAACCTTACTTTTGATTGAGCCGTTCTGAAACTCTCTTTCTGTAGAAACTGCAATTGGACATGCTAAGCGCTAAGAGGCCTACATTGGGAAAAAGAATATCTTCAAATAAAAACTACACAGATGCATTCTGTGAAACTTATTTCTGATCTGTAAATTCAGTTAACAGAGATAAAACATATTTTTGATTGAGCAGTTATGAAACACTCTTTTTGTAGAAAATGCAAGTGGAGATTCGGAGCGCTAAGAGGGTAATAGTGGAAAAAGGAATGTCTTCAAATATAAACTACACAGAATCATTCGGGGAAACTTCTTTCTGATCTGTGCATTCAGCTAACAGAGTTAAACCATACTTTTGATTGAGCAGATCTGAACACTCTTTCTGTTGAAAATGCAACTGGACATTTGGAGCGCTAAGAGCGTAGTAGTGGAAAAAGGAATATATTCAAATATAAACTACACAGAAGCATTCTGTGAAACTTCTTTCTGATCTGAGCATTCAGCTAACAGAGTTAAACCATACTTTTGATTGAGCAGTTTTGAAACACTCTGTCTGTAGAAAATGCAACTGGACATTCGTAGCGCTAAGTGGGTAATAGTGGAAAAAAGAATATGTTCAAATATAAACTACACAGAAGCATTGTATGAAACTTCTTTCTGTTCTGTGCATTCAACTAACAGAGTTGAACCTTACTTTTGATTGAGCCGTTCTGAAACACTCTTTCTGTAGAAACTGCAATTGGACATTCTGAGCGCTAAGAGGCCTATATTGGGAAAAAGAATGTCTACAAATAAAAACTACACAGAAGAATTGTGTGAAACTTCTTTCTGTTCTGTTTGTTCAACTAAAAGAGTTGAACCTTAGTTTTGATTGAGCCGTTCTGAAACACTCTTTCTGTGGAAAATGCAAGTGGAGATTCGGAGCGCTAAGAGGGTAATAGTGGAAAAAGGAATGTCTCCAAATATAAACTACTCAGAATCATTCTGTGAAACTTCTTTCTGATCTGTGCATTCAGCTAACAGAGTTAAACCATACTTTTGATTGAGCAGATCTGAACACTCTTTCTGTAGAAAATGCAACTGGACATTTGGAGCGCTAAGAGAGTAGTAGTGGAAAAAGGAATATATTCAAATATAAACTACACAGAAGCATTCTGTGAAACTTCTTTCTGATCTGAGCATTCAGCTAACAGAGTTAAACCATACTTTTGATTGAGCAGTTTTGAAACACTCTGTCTGTAGAAAATGCAACTGGACATTCGTAGCGCTAAGTGGGTAATAGTGGAAAAAAGAATATGTTCAAATATAAGCTACACAGAACCATTGTATGAAACTTCTTTCTGTTCTGTGCATTCAACTAACAGAGTTGAACCTTACTTTTGATTGAGCCTTTCTGCAACACTCTTTCTGTAGAAACTGCAATTGGACATTCTGAGCGCTAAGAGGCCTCTATTGGGAAAAATAATATCTTCAAATAAAAACTACACAGAAGCATTGTGTGAAACTTATTTCTGATATGTTCATTAAGCTAACAGAGTTAAACCATACTTTTGATTGCGCAGTTCTGAACACTCTTTCTGTAGAAAATGCAAGTGGACATTCGGAGCGCTAAGAGGGTAATAGTGGAAAAAGGAATATATTCAAATATAAACTACACAGTAGCATTCTGTGAAAATTCTTGCTGTTCTGTGCATTCAACTATCAGAGTTGAACCTTACTTTTGATTGAGCCGTTCTGAAACTCTCTTTCTGTAGAAACTGCAATTGGACATGCTAAGCGCTAAGAGGCCTACATTGGGAAAAAGAATATCTTCAAATAAAAACTACACAGATGCATTCTGTGAAACTTATTTCTGATCTGTAAATTCAGTTAACAGAGATAAAACATATTTTTGATTGAGCAGTTATGAAACACTCTTTTTGTAGAAAATGCAAGTGGAGATTCGGAGCGCTAAGAGGGTAATAGTGGAAAAAGCAATGTCTTCAAATATAAACTACACAGAATCATTCGGGGAAACTTCTTTCTGATCTGTGCATTCAGCTAACAGAGTTAAACCATACTTTTGATTGAGCAGATCTGAACACTCTTTCTGTTGAAAATGCAACTGGACATTTGGAGCGCTAAGAGCGTAGTAGTGGAAAAAGGAATATATTCAAATATAAACTACACAGAAGCATTCTGTGAAACTTCTTTCTGATCTGAGCATTCAGCTAACAGAGTTAAACCATACTTTTGATTGAGCAGTTTTGAAACACTCTGTCTGTAGAAAATGCAACTGGACATTCGTAGCGCTAAGTGGGTAATAGTGGAAAAAAGAATATGTTCAAATATAAACTACACAGAAGCATTGTATGAAACTTCTTTCTGTTCTGTGCATTCAACTAACAGAGTTGAACCTTACTTTTGATTGAGCCGTTCTGAAACACTCTTTCTGTAGAAACTGCAATTGGACATTCTGAGCGCTAAGAGGCCTATATTGGGAAAAAGAATGTCTGCAAATAAAAACTACACAGAAGAATTGTGTGAAACTTTTTTCTGTTCTGTTTGTTCAACTAAAAGAGTTGAACCTTAGTTTTGATTGAGCCGTTCTGAAACACTCTTTCTGTGGAAAATGCAAGTGGAGATTCGGAGCGCTAAGAGGGTAATAGTGGAAAAAGGAATGTCTCCAAATATAAACTACTCAGAATCATTCTGTGAAACTTCTTTCTGATCTGTGCATTCAGCTAACAGAGTTAAACCATACTTTTGATTGAGCAGATCTGAACACTCTTTCTGTAGAAAATGCAAGTGGACATTCGGAGCGCTAAGAGGGTAATAGTGGAAAAAGGAATATATTCAAATATAAACTACACAGTAGCATTCTGTGAAAATTCTTTCTGTTCTGTGCATTCAACTATCAGAGTTGAACCTTACTTTTGATTGAGCCGTTCTGAAACTCTCTTTCTGTAGAAACTGCAATTGGACATGCTAAGCGCTAAGAGGCCTACATTGGGAAAAAGAATATCTTCAAATAAAAACTACACAGATGCATTCTGTGAAACTTATTTCTGATCTGTAAATTCAGTTAACAGAGATAAAACATATTTTTGATTGAGCAGTTATGAAACACTCTTTTTGTAGAAAATGCAAGTGGAGATTCTGAGCGCTAAGAGGGTAATAGTGGAAAAAGGAATGTCTTCAAATATAAACTACACAGAATCATTCGGGGAAACTTCTTTCTGATCTGTGCATTCAGCTAACAGAGTTAAACCATACTTTTGATTGAGCAGATCTGAACACTCTTTCTGTTGAAAATGCAACTGGACATTTGGAGCGCTAAGAGCGTAGTAGTGGAAAAAGGAATATATTCAAATATAAACTACACAGAAGCATTCTGTGAAACTTCTTTCTGATCTGAGCATTCAGCAAACAGAGTTAAACCATACTTTTGATTGAGCAGTTTTGAAACACTCTGTCTGTAGAAAATGCAACTGGACATTCGTAGCGCTAAGTGGGTAATAGTGGAAAAAAGAATATGTTCAAATATAAACTACACAGAAGCATTGTATGAAACTTCTTTCTGTTCTGTGCATTCAACTAACAGAGTTGAACCTTACTTTTGATTGAGCCGTTCTGAAACACTCTTTCTGTAGAAACTGCAATTGGACATTCTGAGCGCTAAGAGGCCTATATTGGGAAAAAGAATGTCTACAAATAAAAACTACACAGAAGAATTGTGTGAAACTTCTTTCTGTTCTGTTCGTTCAACTAAAAGAGTTGAACCTTAGTTTTGATTGAGCCGTTCTGAAACACTCTTTCTGTGGAAAATGCAAGTGGAGATTCGGAGCGCTAAGAGGGTAATAGTGGAAAAAGGAATGTCTCCAAATATAAACTACTCAGAATCATTCTGTGAAACTTCTTTCTGATCTGTGCATTCAGCTAACAGAGTTAAACCATACTTTTGATTGAGCAGATCTGAACACTCTTTCTGTAGAAAATGCAACTGGACATTTGGAGCGCTAAGAGAGTAGTAGTGGAAAAAGGAATATATTCAAATATAAACTACACAGAAGCATTCTGTGAAACTTCTTTCTGATCTGAGCATTCAGCTAACAGAGTTAAACCATACTTTTGATTGAGCAGTTTTGAAACACTCTGTGTGTAGAAAATGCAACTGGACATTCGTAGCGCTAAGTGGGTAATAGTGGAAAAAAGAATATGTTCAAATATAAGCTACACAGAAGCATTGTATGAAACTTCTTTCTGTTCTGTGCATTCAACTAACAGAGTTGAACCTTACTTTTGATTGAGCCTTTCTGAAACACTCTTTCTGTAGAAACTGCAATTGGACATTCTGAGCGCTAAGAGGCCTCTATTGGGAAAAATAATATCTTCAAATAAAAACTACACAGAAGCATTGTGTGAAACTTATTTCTGATATGTTCATTAAGCTAACAGAGTTAAACCATACTTTTGATTGCGCAGTTCTGAACACTCTTTCTGTAGAAAATGCAAGTGGACATTCGGAGCGCTAAGAGGGTAATAGTGGAAAAAGGAATATATTCAAATATAAACTACACAGTAGCATTCTGTGAAAATTCTTTCTGTTCTGTGCATTCAACTATCAGAGTTGAACCTTACTTTTGATTGAGCCGTTCTGAAACTCTCTTTCTGTAGAAACTGCAATTGGACATGCTAAGCGCTAAGAGGCCTACATTGGGAAAAAGAATATCTTCAAATAAAAACTACACAGATGCATTCTGTGAAACTTATTTCTGATCTGTAAATTCAGTTAACAGAGATAAAACATATTTTTGATTGAGCAGTTATGAAACACTCTTTTTGTAGAAAATGCAAGTGGAGATTCGGAGCGCTAAGAGGGTAATAGTGGAAAAAGGAATGTCTTCAAATATAAACTACACAGAATCATTCGGGGAAACTTCTTTCTGATCTGTGCATTCAGCTAACAGAGTTAAACCATACTTTTGATTGAGCAGATATGAACACTCTTTCTGTTGAAAATGCAACTGGACATTTGGAGCGCTAAGAGCGTAGTAGTGGAAAAAGGAATATATTCAAATATAAACTACACAGAAGCATTCTGTGAAACTTCTTTCTGATCTGAGCATTCAGCTAACAGAGTTAAACCATACTTTTGATTGAGCAGTTTTGAAACACTCTGTCTGTAGAAAATGCAAATGGACATTCGTAGCGCTAAGTGGGTAATAGTGGAAAAAAGAATATGTTCAAATATAAACTACACAGAAGCATTGTATGAAACTTCTTTCTGTTCTGTGCATTCAACTAACAGAGTTGAACCTTACTTTTGATTGAGCCGTTCTGAAACACTCTTTCTGTAGAAACTGCAATTGGACATTCTGAGCGCTAAGAGGCCTATATTGGGAAAAAGAATGTCTACAAATAAAAACTACACAGAAGAATTGTGTGAAACTTCTTTCTGTTCTGTTTGTTCAACTAAAAGAGTTGAACCTTAGTTTTGATTGAGCCGTTCTGAAACACTCTTTCTGTGGAAACTGCAATTGGACATTCTGAGCGCTAAGAGGCCTATATTGGGAAAAAGAATGTCTACAAATAAAAACTACACAGAAGAATTGTGTGAAACTTCTTTCTGTTCTGTTCGTTCAACTAAAAGAGTTGAACCTTAGTTTTGATTGAGCCGTTCTGAAACACTCTTTCTGTGGAAAATGCAAGTGGAGATTCGGAGCGCTAAGAGGGTAATAGTGGAAAAAGGAATGTCTCCAAATATAAACTACTCAGAATCATTCTGTGAAACTTCTTTCTGATCTGTGCATTCAGCTAACAGAGTTAAACCATACTTTTGATTGAGCAGATCTGAACACTCTTTCTGTAGAAAATGCAACTGGACATTTGGAGCGCTAAGAGAGTAGTAGTGGAAAAAGGAATATATTCAAATATAAACTACACAGAAGCATTCTGTGAAACTTCTTTCTGATCTGAGCATTCAGCTAACAGAGTTAAACCATACTTTTGATTGAGCAGTTTTGAAACACTCTGTGTGTAGAAAATGCAACTGGACATTCGTAGCGCTAAGTGGGTAATAGTGGAAAAAAGAATATGTTCAAATATAAGCTACACAGAAGCATTGTATGAAACTTCTTTCTGTTCTGTGCATTCAACTAACAGACTTGAACCTTACTTTTGATTGAGCCGTTCTGAAACACTCTTTCTGTAGAAACTGCAATTGGACATTCTGAGCGCTAAGAGGCCTCTATTGGGAAAAATAATATCTTCAAATAAAAACTACACAGAAGCATTGTGTGAAACTTATTTCTGATATGTTCATTAAGCTAACAGAGTTAAACCATACTTTTGATTGCGCAGTTCTGAACACTCTTTCTGTAGAAAATGCAAGTGGACATTCGGAGCGCTAAGAGGGTAATAGTGGAAAAAGGAATATATTCAAATATAAACTACACAGTAGCATTCTGTGAAAATTCTTTCTGTTCTGTGCATTCAACTATCAGAGTTGAACCTTACTTTTGATTGAGCCGTTCTGAAACTCTCTTTCTGTAGAAACTGCAATTGGACATGCTAAGCGCTAAGAGGCCTACATTGGGAAAAAGAATATCTTCAAATAAAAACTACACAGATGCATTCTGTGAAACTTATTTCTGATCTGTAAATTCAGTTAACAGAGATAAAACATATTTTTGATTGAGCAGTTATGAAACACTCTTTTTGTAGAAAATGCAAGTGGAGATTCGGAGCGCTAAGAGGGTAATAGTGGAAAAAGGAATGTCTTCAAATATAAACTACACAGAATCATTCGGGGAAACTTCTTTCTGATCTGTGCATTCAGCTAACAGAGTTAAACCATACTTTTGATTGAGCAGATATGAACACTCTTTCTGTTGAAAATGCAACTGGACATTTGGAGCGCTAAGAGCGTAGTAGTGGAAAAAGGAATATATTCAAATATAAACTACACAGAAGCATTCTGTGAAACTTCTTTCTGATCTGAGCATTCAGCTAACAGAGTTAAACCATACTTTTGATTGAGCAGTTTTGAAACACTCTGTCTGTAGAAAATGCAACTGGACATTCGTAGCGCTAAGTGGGTAATAGTGGAAAAAAGAATATGTTCAAATATAAACTACACAGAAGCATTGTATGAAACTTCTTTCTGTTCTGTGCATTCAACTAACAGAGTTGAACCTTACTTTTGATTGAGCCGTTCTGAAACACTCTTTCTGTAGAAACTGCAATTGGACATTCTGAGCGCTAAGAGGCCTATATTGGGAAAAAGAATGTCTACAAATAAAAACTACACAGAAGAATTGTGTGAAACTTCTTTCTGTTCTGTTTGTTCAACTAAAAGAGTTGAACCTTAGTTTTGATTGAGCCGTTCTGAAACACTCTTTCTGTGGAAAATGCAAGTGGAGATTCGGAGCGCTAAGAGGGTAATAGTGGAAAAAGGAATGTCTCCAAATATAAACTACTCAGAATCATTCTGTGAAACTTCTTTCTGATCTGTGCATTCAGCTAACAGAGTTAAACCATACTTTTGATTGAGCAGATCTGAACACTCTTTCTGTAGAAAATGCAAGTGGACATTCGGAGCGCTAAGAGGGTAATAGTGGAAAAAGGAATATATTCAAATATAAACTACACAGTAGCATTCTGTGAAAATTCTTTCTGTTCTGTGCATTCAACTATCAGAGTTGAACCTTACTTTTGATTGAGCCGTTCTGAAACTCTCTTTCTGTAGAAACTGCAATTGGACATGCTAAGCGCTAAGAGGCCTACATTGGGAAAAAGAATATCTTCAAATAAAAACTACACAGATGCATTCTGTGAAACTTATTTCTGATCTGTAAATTCAGTTAACAGAGATAAAACATATTTTTGATTGAGCAGTTATGAAACACTCTTTTTGTAGAAAATGCAAGTGGAGATTCGGAGCGCTAAGAGGGTAATAGTGGAAAAGGAATGTCTTCAAATATAAACTACACAGAATCATTCGGGGAAACTTCTTTCTGATCTGTGCATTCAGCTAACAGAGTTAAACCATACTTTTGATTGAGCAGATCTGAACACTCTTTCTGTTGAAAATGCAACTGGACATTTGGAGCGCTAAGAGCGTAGTAGTGGAAAAAGGAATATATTCAAATATAAACTACACAGAAGCATTCTGTGAAACTTCTTTCTGATCTGAGCATTCAGCTAACAGAGTTAAACCATACTTTTGATTGAGCAGTTTTGAAACACTCTGTCTGTAGAAAATGCAACTGGACATTCGTAGCGCTAAGTGGGTAATAGTGGAAAAAAGAATATGTTCAAATATAAACTACACAGAAGCATTGTATGAAACTTCTTTCTGTTCTGTGCATTCAACTAACAGAGTTGAACCTTACTTTTGATTGAGCCGTTCTGAAACACTCTTTCTGTAGAAACTGCAATTGGACATTCTGAGCGCTAAGAGGCCTATATTGGGAAAAAGAATGTCTACAAATAAAAACTACACAGAAGAATTGTGTGAAACTTCTTTCTGTTCTGTTCGTTCAACTAAAAGAGTTGAACCTTAGTTTTGATTGAGCCGTTCTGAAACACTCTTTCTGTGGAAAATGCAAGTGGATATTCGGAGCGCTAAGAGGGTAATAGTGGAAAAAGGAATGTCTCCAAATATAAACTACTCAGAATCATTCTGTGAAACTTCTTTCTGATCTGTGCATTCAGCTAACAGAGTTAAACCATACTTTTGATTGAGCAGATCTGAACACTCTTTCTGTAGAAAATGCAACTGGACATTTGGAGCGCTAAGAGAGTAGTAGTGGAAAAAGGAATATATTCAAATATAAACTACACAGAAGCATTCTGTGAAACTTCTTTCTGATCTGAGCATTCAGCTAACAGAGTTAAACCATACTTTTGATTGAGCAGTTTTGAAACACTCTGTCTGTAGAAAATGCAACTGGACATTCGTAGCGCTAAGTGGGTAATAGTGGAAAAAAGAATATGTTCAAATATAAGCTACACAGAACCATTGTATGAAACTTCTTTCTGTTCTGTGCATTCAACTAACAGAGTTGAACCTTACTTTTGATTGAGCCTTTCTGAAACACTCTTTCTGTAGAAACTGCAATTGGACATTCTGAGCGCTAAGAGGCCTCTATTGGGAAAAATAATATCTTCAAATAAAAACTACACAGAAGCATTGTGTGAAACTTATTTCTGATATGTTCATTAAGCTAACAGAGTTAAACCATACTTTTGATTGCGCAGTTCTGAACACTCTTTCTGTAGAAAATGCAAGTGGACATTCGGAGCGCTAAGAGGGTAATAGTGGAAAAAGGAATATATTCAAATATAAACTACACAGTAGCATTCTGTGAAAATTCTTTCTGTTCTGTGCATTCAACTATCAGAGTTGAACCTTACTTTTGATTGAGCCGTTCTGAAACTCTCCTTCTGTAGAAACTGCAATTGGACATGCTAAGCGCTAAGAGGCCTACATTGGGAAAAAGAATATCTTCAAATAAAAACTACACAGATGCATTCTGTGAAACTTATTTCTGATCTGTAAATTCAGTTAACAGAGATAAAACATATTTTTGATTGAGCAGTTATGAAACACTCTTTTTGTAGAAAATGCAAGTGGAGATTCGGAGCGCTAAGAGGGTAATAGTGGAAAAAGGAATGTCTTCAAATATAAACTACACAGAATCATTCGGGGAAACTTCTTTCTGATCTGTGCATTCAGCTAACAGAATTAAACCATACTTTTGATTGAGCAGATCTGAACACTCTTTCTGTTGAAAATGCAACTGGACATTTGGAGCGCTAAGAGCGTAGTAGTGGAAAAAGGAATATATTCAAATATAAACTACACAGAAGCATTCTGTGAAACTTCTTTCTGATCTGAGCATTCAGCTATCAGAGTTAAACCATACTTTTGATTGAGCAGTTTTGAAACACTCTGTCTGTAGAAAATGCAACTGGACATTCGTAGCGCTAAGTGGGTAATAGTGGAAAAAAGAATATGTTCAAATATAAACTACACAGAAGCATTGTATGAAACTTCTTTCTGTTCTGTGCATTCAACTAACAGAGTTGAACCTTACTTTTGATTGAGCCGTTCTGAAACACTCTTTCTGTAGAAACTGCAATTGGACATTCTGAGCGCTAAGAGGCCTATATTGGAAAAAGAATGTCTACAAATAAAAACTACACAGAAGAATTGTGTGAAACTTCTTTCTGTTCTGTTTGTTCAACTAAAAGATTTGAACCTTAGTTTTGATTGAGCCGTTCTGAAACACTCTTTCTGTAGAAAATGCAAGTGGAGATTCGGAGCGCTAAGAGGGTAATAGTGGAAAAAGGAATGTCTCCAAATATAAACTACACAGAATCATTCTGTGAAACTTCTTTCTGATCTGTGCATTCAGCTAACAGAGTTAAACCATACTTTTGATTGAGCAGATCTGAACACTCTTTCTGTAGAAAATGCAACTGGACATTTGGAGCGCTAAGAGAGTAGTAGTGGAAAAAGGAATATATTCAAATATAAACTACACAGAAGCATTCTGTGAAACTTCTTTCTGATCTGAGCATTCAGCTAACAGAGTTAAACCATACTTTTGATTGAGCAGTTTTGAAACACTCTGTAGAAAATGCAACTGGACATTCGTAGCGCTAAGTGGGTAATAGTGGAAAAAAGAATATGTTCAAATATAAACTACACAGAAGCATTGTATGAAACTTCTTTCTGTTCTGTGCATTCAACTAACAGAGTTGAACCTTACTTTTGATTGAGCCTTTCTGAAACACTCTTTCTGTAGAAACTGCAATTGGACATTCTGAGCGCTAAGAGGCCTCTATTGGGAAAAATAATATCTTCAAATAAATACTACACAGAAGCATTGTGTGAAACTTATTTCTGATATGTTCATTAAGCTAACAGAGTTAAACCATACTTTTGATTGCGCAGTTCTGAACACTCTTTCTGTAGAAAATAAAGTGGACATTCGGAGCGCTAAGAGGGTAATAGTGGAAAAAGGAATATATTCAAATATAAACTACACAGTAGCATTCTGTGAAAATTCTTTCTGTTCTGTGCATTCAACTAACGGAGTTGAACCTTACTTTTGATTGAGCTGTTCTGAAACACTCTTTCTGTAGAAACTGCAATTGGACATGCTAAGCGCTAAGAGGCCTACATTGGGAAAAAGAATATCTTCAAATAAAAACTACACAGATGCATTCTGTGAAACTTATTTCTGATATGTAAATTCAGTTAACAGAGATAAAACATATTTTTGATTGAGCAGTTATGAAACACTCTTTTTGTAGAAAATGCAAGTGGAGATTCGGAGCGCTAAGAGGTTAATAGTGGAAAAAGGAATGTCTCCAAATATAAACTACACAGAATCATTCTGTGAAACTTCTTTCTGATCTGTGCATTCAGCTAACAGAGTTAAACCATACTTTTGATTGAGCAGATCTGAACACTCTTTCTGTAGAAAATGCAACTGGACATATGGAGCGCTAAGAGAGTAGTAGTGGAAAAAGGAATATATTCAAATATAAACTACACAGAAGCATTCTGTGAAACTTCTTTCTGATCTGAGCATTCAGCTAACAGAATTAAACCATACTTTTGATTGAGCAGTTTTGAAACACTCTGTCTGTAGAAAATGCAACTTGACATTCGTAGCGCTAAGTGGGTAATATTGGAAAAAAGAATATGTTCAAATATAAACTACACAGAAGCATTGTATGAAACTTCTTTCTGTTCTGTGCATTCAACTAACAGAGTTGAACCTTACTTTTGATTGAGCCTTTCTGAAACACTCTTTCTGTAGAAACTGCAATTGGACATTCAGAGCGCTAAGAGGCCTATATTGGGAAAAATAATATCTTCAAATAAAAACTACACAGAAGCATTGTTTGAAACATATTTCTGATATGTTCATTAAGCTAACAGAGTTAAACCATACTTTTGATTGCGCAGTTCTGAACACTCTTTCTGTAGAAAATGCAAGTGGACATTCGGAGCGCTAAGAGGGTAATAGTTGAAAAAGGAATATATTCAAATATAAACTACACAGTAGCATTCTGTGAAAATTATTTCTGTTCTGTGCATTCAACTAGCAGAGTTGAACCTTACTTTTGATTGAGCCGTTCTGAAACACTCTTTCTGTAGAAACTGCAATTGGACATGCTAAGCGCTAAGAGGCCTACATTGGGAAAAAGAATATCTTCAAATAAAAACTACACAGATGCATTCTGTGAAACTTATTTCTGATCTGTAAATTCAGTTAACAGAGATAAAACATATTTTTGATTGAGCAGTTATGAAACACTCTTTTTGTAGAAAATGCAAGTGGAGATTCGGAGCGCTAAGAGGGTAATAGAGGAAAAAGGAATGTCTTCAAATATAAACTACACAGAATCATTCGGTGAAACTTCTTTCTGATCTGTGCATTCAGCTAACAGAGTTAAACCATACTTTTGATTGAGCAGATCTGAACACTCTTTCTGTAGAAAATGCAACTGGACATTTTGAGCCCTAAGAGCGTAGTAGTGGAAAAAGGAATATATTCAAATATAAACTACACAGAAGCATTCTGTGAAACATCTTTCTGATCTGAGCATTCAGCTAACAGAGTTAAACCATACTTTTGATTGAGCAGTTTTGAAACACTCTGTCTGTAGAAAATGCAACTGGACATTCGTAGCGCTAAGTGGGTAATAGTGGAAAAAAGAATATGTTCAAATATAAACTACACAGAAGCATTGTATGAAACTTCTTTCTGTTCTGTGCATTCAACTAACAGAGTTGAACCTTACTTTTGATTGAGCCGTTCTGAAACACTCTTTCTGTAGAAACTGCATTTGGACATTCTGAGCGCTAAGAGGCCTATATTGGGAAAAAGAATGTCTACAAATAAAAACTACACAGAAGAATTGTGTGAAACTTCTTTCTGTTCTGTTTGTTCAACTAAAAGAGTTGAACCTTAGTTTTGATTGAGCCGTTCTGAAACACTCTTTCTGTAGAAAATGCAAGTGGAGATTCGGAGCGCTAAGAGGGTAATAGTGGAAAAAGGAATGTCTCCAAATATAAACTACACAGAATCATTCTGTGAAACTTCTTTCTGATCTGTGCATTCAGCTAACAGAGTTAAACCATACTTTTGATTGAGCAGATCTGAACACTCTTTCTGTAGAAAATGCAACTGGACATTTGGAGCGCTAAGAGACTAGTAGTGGAAAAAGGAATATATTCAAATATAAACTACACAGAAGCATTCTGTGAAACTTCTTTCTGATCTGAGCATTCAGCTAACCGAGTTAAACCATACTATTGATTGAGCAGTTTTGAAACACTCTGTCTGTAGAAAATGCAACTGGACATTCGTAGCGCTAAGTGGGTAATAGTGGAAAAAAGAATATGTTCAAATATAAACTACACAGAAGCATTGTATGAAACTTCTTTCTGTTCTGTGCATTCAACTAACATAGTTGAACCTTACTTTTGATTGAGCCGTTCTGAAACATTCTTTCTGTAGAAACTGCAATTGGACATTCTGAGCGCTAAAAGGCCTATATTGGGAAAAAGAATGTCTACAAATAAAAACTACACAGAAGAATTGTGTGAAACTTCTTTCTGTTCTGTTTGTTCAACTAAAAGAGTTGAACCTTAGTTTTGATTGAGCCGTTCTGAAACACTCTTTCTGTAGAAAATGCAAGTGGAGATTCGGAGCGCTAAGAGGGTAATAGTGGAAAAAGGAATGTCTCCAAATGTAAACTAAACAGAATCATTCTGTGAAACTTCTTTCTGATCTGTGCATTCAGCTAACAGAGTTAAACCATACTTTTGATTGAGCAGATCTGAACACTCTTTCTGTAGAAAATGCAACTGGACATTTGGAGTGCTAAGAGAGTAGTAGTGGAAAAAGGAATATATTCAAATATAAACTACACAGAAGCATTCTGTGAAACTACTTTCTGATCTGAGCATTCAGCTAACAGAGTTAAACCATACTTTTGATTGAGCAGTTTTGAAACACTCTGTCTGTAGAAAATGCAACTGGACATTCGTAGCGCTAAGTGGGTAATAGTGGAAAAAAGAATATGTTCAAATATAAACTACACAGAAGCATTGTATGAAACTTCTTTCTGTTCTGTGCATTCAACTAACAGAGTTGAACTTTACTTTTGATTGAGCCTTTATGAAACACTCTTTCTGTAGAAACTGCAATTGGACATTCTGAGCGCTAAGAGGCCTATATTGAGAAAAATAATATCTTCAAATAAAAACTACACAGAAGCATTGTGTGAAACTTATTTCTGATATGTTCATTAAGCTAACAGAGTTAAACCATACTTTTGATTGCGCAGTTCTGAACACTCTTTCTGTAGAAAATGCAAGTGGACATTCGGAGCGCTAAGAGGGTAATAGTGGAAAAAGGAATATATTCAAATATAAACTACACAGTAGCATTCTGTGAAAATTCTTTCTGTTCTGTGCATTCAACTAACAGGGTTGAACCTTACTTTTGATTGAGCCGTTCTGAAACACTCTTTCTGTAGAAACTGCAATTGGACATTCTGAGCGCTAAGAGGCCTATATTGGAAAAAGAATGTCTACAAATAAAAACTACACAGAAGAATTGTGTGAAACTTCTTTCTGTTCTGTTTGTTCAACTAAAAGATTTGAACCTTAGTTTTGATTGAGCCGTTCTGAAACACTCTTTCTGTAGAAAATGCAAGTGGAGATTCGGAGCGCTAAGAGGGTAATAGTGGAAAAAGGAATGTCTCCAAATATAAACTACACAGAATCATTCTGTGAAACTTCTTTCTGATCTGTGCATTCAGCTAACAGAGTTAAACCATACTTTTGATTGAGCAGATCTGAACACTCTTTCTGTAGAAAATGCAACTGGACATTTGGAGCGCTAAGAGAGTAGTAGTGGAAAAAGGAATATATTCAAATATAAACTACACAGAAGCATTCTGTGAAACTTCTTTCTGATCTGAGCATTCAGCTAACAGAGTTAAACCATACTTTTGATTGAGCAGTTTTGAAACACTCTGTAGAAAATGCAACTGGACATTCGTAGCGCTAAGTGGGTAATAGTGGAAAAAAGAATATGTTCAAATATAAACTACACAGAAGCATTGTATGAAACTTCTTTCTGTTCTGTGCATTCAACTAACAGAGTTGAACCTTACTTTTGATTGAGCCTTTCTGAAACACTCTTTCTGTAGAAACTGCAATTGGACATTCTGAGCGCTAAGAGGCCTCTATTGGGAAAAATAATATCTTCAAATAAATACTACACAGAAGCATTGTGTGAAACTTATTTCTGATATGTTCATTAAGCTAACAGAGTTAAACCATACTTTTGATTGCGCAGTTCTGAACACTCTTTCTGTAGAAAATAAAGTGGACATTCGGAGCGCTAAGAGGGTAATAGTGGAAAAAGGAATATATTCAAATATAAACTACACAGTAGCATTCTGTGAAAATTCTTTCTGTTCTGTGCATTCAACTAACGGAGTTGAACCTTACTTTTGATTGAGCTGTTCTGAAACACTCTTTCTGTAGAAACTGCAATTGGACATGCTAAGCGCTAAGAGGCCTACATTGGGAAAAAGAATATCTTCAAATAAAAACTACACAGATGCATTCTGTGAAACTTATTTCTGATATGTAAATTCAGTTAACAGAGATAAAACATATTTTTGATTGAGCAGTTATGAAACACTCTTTTTGTAGAAAATGCAAGTGGAGATTCGGAGCGCTAAGAGGTTAATAGTGGAAAAAGGAATGTCTCCAAATATAAACTACACAGAATAATTCTGTGAAACTTCTTTCTGATCTGTGCATTCAGCTAACAGAGTTAAACCATACTTTTGATTGAGCAGATCTGAACACTCTTTCTGTAGAAAATGCAACTGGACATATGGAGCGCTAAGAGAGTAGTAGTGGAAAAAGGAATATATTCAAATATAAACTACACAGAAGCATTCTGTGAAACTTCTTTCTGATCTGAGCATTCAGCTAACAGAATTAAACCATACTTTTGATTGAGCAGTTTTGAAACACTCTGTCTGTAGAAAATGCAACTTGACATTCGTAGCGCTAAGTGGGTAATATTGGAAAAAAGAATATGTTCAAATATAAACTACACAGAAGCATTGTATGAAACTTCTTTCTGTTCTGTGCATTCAACTAACAGAGTTGAACCTTACTTTTGATTGAGCCTTTCTGAAACACTCTTTCTGTAGAAACTGCAATTGGACATTCAGAGCGCTAAGAGGCCTATATTGGGAAAAATAATATCTTCAAATAAAAACTACACAGAAGCATTGTTTGAAACATATTTCTGATATGTTCATTAAGCTAACAGAGTTAAACCATACTTTTGATTGCGCAGTTCTGAACACTCTTTCTGTAGAAAATGCAAGTGGACATTCGGAGCGCTAAGAGGGTAATAGTTGAAAAAGGAATATATTCAAATATAAACTACACAGTAGCATTCTGTGAAAATTATTTCTGTTCTGTGCATTCAACTAGCAGAGTTGAACCTTACTTTTGATTGAGCCGTTCTGAAACACTCTTTCTGTAGAAACTGCAATTGGACATGCTAAGCGCTAAGAGGCCTACATTGGGAAAAAGAATATCTTCAAATAAAAACTACACAGATGCATTCTGTGAAACTTATTTCTGATCTGTAAATTCAGTTAACAGAGATAAAACATATTTTTGATTGAGCAGTTATGAAACACTCTTTTTGTAGAAAATGCAAGTGGAGATTCGGAGCGCTAAGAGGGTAATAGTGGAAAAAGGAATGTCTTCAAATATAAACTACACAGAATCATTCGGTGAAACTTCTTTCTGATCTGTGCATTCAGCTAACAGAGTTAAACCATACTTTTGATTGAGCAGATCTGAACACTCTTTCTGTAGAAAATGCAACTGGACATTTTGAGCCCTAAGAGCGTAGTAGTGGAAAAAGGAATATATTCAAATATAAACTACACAGAAGCATTCTGTGAAACATCTTTCTGATCTGAGCATTCAGCTAACAGAGTTAAACCATACTTTTGATTGAGCAGTTTTGAAACACTCTGTCTGTAGAAAATGCAACTGGACATTCGTAGCGCTAAGTGGGTAATAGTGGAAAAAAGAATATGTTCAAATATAAACTACACAGAAGCATTGTATGAAACTTCTTTCTGTTCTGTGCATTCAACTAACAGAGTTGAACCTTACTTTTGATTGAGCCGTTCTGAAACACTCTTTCTGTAGAAACTGCATTTGGACATTCTGAGCGCTAAGAGGCCTATATTGGGAAAAAGAATGTCTACAAATAAAAACTACACAGAAGAATTGTGTGAAACTTCTTTCTGTTCTGTTTGTTCAACTAAAAGAGTTGAACCTTAGTTTTGATTGAGCCGTTCTGAAACACTCTTTCTGTAGAAAATGCAAGTGGAGATTCGGAGCGCTAAGAGGGTAATAGTGGAAAAAGGAATGTCTCCAAATATAAACTACACAGAATCATTCTGTGAAACTTCTTTCTGATCTGTGCATTCAGCTAACAGAGTTAAACCATACTTTTGATTGAGCAGATCTGAACACTCTTTCTGTAGAAAATGCAACTGGACATTTGGAGCGCTAAGAGACTAGTAGTGGAAAAAGGAATATATTCAAATATAAACTACACAGAAGCATTCTGTGAAACTTCTTTCTGATCTGAGCATTCAGCTAACCGAGTTAAACCATACTATTGATTGAGCAGTTTTGAAACACTCTGTCTGTAGAAAATGCAACTGGACATTCGTAGCGCTAAGTGGGTAATAGTGGAAAAAAGAATATGTTCAAATATAAACTACACAGAAGCATTGTATGAAACTTCTTTCTGTTCTGTGCATTCAACTAACATAGTTGAACCTTACTTTTGATTGAGCCGTTCTGAAACATTCTTTCTGTAGAAACTGCAATTGGACATTCTGAGCGCTAAAAGGCCTATATTGGGAAAAAGAATGTCTACAAATAAAAACTACACAGAAGAATTGTGTGAAACTTCTTTCTGTTCTGTTTGTTCAACTAAAAGAGTTGAACCTTAGTTTTGATTGAGCCGTTCTGAAACACTCTTTCTGTAGAAAATGCAAGTGGAGATTCGGAGCGCTAAGAGGGTAATAGTGGAAAAAGGAATGTCTCCAAATGTAAACTAAACAGAATCATTCTGTGAAACTTCTTTCTGATCTGTGCATTCAGCTAACAGAGTTAAACCATACTTTTGATTGAGCAGATCTGAACACTCTTTCTGTAGAAAATGCAACTGGACATTTGGAGTGCTAAGAGAGTAGTAGTGGAAAAAGGAATATATTCAAATATAAACTACACAGAAGCATTCTGTGAAACTACTTTCTGATCTGAGCATTCAGCTAACAGAGTTAAACCATACTTTTGATTGAGCAGTTTTGAAACACTCTGTCTGTAGAAAATGCAACTGGACATTCGTAGCGCTAAGTGGGTAATAGTGGAAAAAAGAATATGTTCAAATATAAACTACACAGAAGCATTGTATGAAACTTCTTTCTGTTCTGTGCATTCAACTAACAGAGTTGAACTTTACTTTTGATTGAGCCTTTATGAAACACTCTTTCTGTAGAAACTGCAATTGGACATTCTGAGCGCTAAGAGGCCTATATTGAGAAAAATAATATCTTCAAATAAAAACTACACAGAAGCATTGTGTGAAACTTATTTCTGATATGTTCATTAAGCTAACAGAGTTAAACCATACTTTTGATTGCGCAGTTCTGAACACTCTTTCTGTAGAAAATGCAAGTGGACATTCGGAGCGCTAAGAGGGTAATAGTGGAAAAAGGAATATATTCAAATATAAACTACACAGTAGCATTCTGTGAAAATTCTTTCTGTTCTGTGCATTCAACTAACAGGGTTGAACCTTACTTTTGATTGAGCCGTTCTGAAACACTCTTTCTGTAGAAACTGCAATTGGACATGCTAAGCGCTAAGAGGCCTACATTGGGAAAAAGAATATCTTCAAATAAAAACTACACAGATGCATTCTGTGAAACTTATTTCTGATATGTAAATTCAGTTAACAGAGATAAAACATATTTTTGATTGAGCAGTTATGAAACACTCTTTTTGTAGAAAATGCAAGTGGAGATTCGGAGCGCTAAGAGGGTAATAGTGGAAAAAGGAATGTCTTCAAATATAAACTACACAGAATCATTTGGTGAAACTTCTTTCTGATCTGTGCATTCAGCTAACAGAGTTAAACCATACTTTTGATTGAGCAGATCTGAACACTCTTTCTGTTGAAAATGCAACTGGACATTTGGAGCGCTAAGAGCGTAGTAGTGGAAAAAGGAATATATTCAAATATAAACTACACAGAAGCATTCTGTGAAACTTCTTTCTGATCTGAGCATTCAGCTAACAGAGTTAAACCATACTTTTGATTGAGCAGTTTTGAAACACTCTGTCTGTAGAAAATGCAACTGGACATTCGTAGCGCTAAGTGGGTAATAGTGGAAAAAAGAATATGTTCAAATATAAACTACACAGAAGCATTGTATGAAACTTCTTTCTGTTCTGTGCATTCAACTAACAGAGTTGAACCTTACTTTTGATTGAGCCGTTCTGAAACACTCTTTCTGTAGAAACTGCAATTGGACATTCTGAGCGCTAAGAGGCCTATATTGGGAAAAAGAATGTCTACAAATAAAAACTACACAGAAGAATTGTGTGAAACTTCTTTCTGTTCTGTTTGTGCAACTAAAAGAGTTGAACCTTAGTTTTGATTGAGCCGTTCTGAAACACTCTTTCTGTAGAAAATGCAAGTGGAGATTCGGAGCGCTAAGAGGGTAATAGTGGAAAAAGGAATGTCTCCAAATATAAACTACACAGAATCATTCTGTGAAACTAATTTCTGATCTGTGCATTCAGCTAACAGAGTTAAACCATACTTTTGATTGAGCAGATCTGAACACTCTTTCTGTAGAAAATGCAACTGGACATTTGGAGCGCTAAGAGAGTAGTAGTGGAAAAAGGAATATATTCAAATATAAACTACACAGAAGCATTCTGTGAAACTTCTTTCTGATCTGAGCATTCAGCTAACAGAGTTAAACCATACTTTTGATTGAGCAGTTTTGAAACACTCTGTCTGTAGAAAATGCAACTGGACATTCGTAGCGCTAAGTGGGTAATAGTGGAAAAAAGAATACGTTCAAATATAAACTACACAGAAGCATTGTATGAAACTTCTTTCTGTTCTGTGCATTCAACTAACAGAGTTGAACCTTACTTTTGATTCAGCCTTTCTGAAACACTCTTTCTGTAGAAACTGCAATTGGACATTCTGAGCGCTAAGAGGCCTATATTGGGAAAAATAATACCTTCAAATAAAAACTACACAGAAGCATTGTGTGAAAATTATTTCTGATATGTTCATTAAGCTAACAGAGTTAAACCATACTTTTGATTGCGCAGTTCTGAACACTCTTTCTGTAGAAAATGCAAGTGGACATTCGGAGCGCTAAGAGGGTAATAGTGGAAAAAGGAATATATTCAAATATAAACTACACAGTAGCATTCTGTGAAAATTCTTTCTGTTCTGTGCATTCAACTAACAGAGTTGAACCTTACTTTTGATTGAGCCGTTCTGAAACACTCTTTCTGTAGAAACTGCAATTGGACATGTTAAGCGCTAAGAGGCCTACATTGGGAAAAAGAATATCTTCAAATAAAAACTAGACAGATGCATTCTGTGAAACTTATTTCTGATCTGTAAATTCAGTTAACAGAGATAAAATATATTTTTGATTGAGCAGTTATGAAACACTCTTTTTGTAGAAAATGCAAGTGGATATTCGGAGCGCTAAGAGGGTAATATTGGAAAAAGGAATGTCTTCAAATATAAACTACACAGAATCATTCTGTGAAACTTCTTTCTGATCTGTGCATTCAGCTAACAGAGTTAAACCATACTTTTGATTGAGCAGATCTGAACACTCTTTCTGTTGAAAATGCAACTGGACATTTGGAGCGCTAAGAGCGTAGTAGTGGAAAAAGGAATATATTCAAATATAAACTACACAGAAGCATTCTGTGAAACTTCTTTCTGATCTGAGCATTCAGCTAACAGAGTTAAACCATACTTTTGATTGAGCAGTTTTGAAACACTCTGTCTGTAGAAAATGCAACTGGACATTCGTAGCGCTAAGTGGGTAATAGTGGAAAAAAGAATATGTTCAAATATAAACTACACAGAAGCATTGTATGAAACTTCTTTCTGTTCTGTGCATTCAACTAACAGAGTTGAACCTTACTTTTGATTGAGCCGTTCTGAAACACTCTTTCTGTAGAAACTGCAATTGGACATTCTGAGCGCTAAGAGGCGTATATTGGGAAAAAGAATGTCTACAAATAAAAACTACACAGAAGAATTGTGTGAAACTTCTTTCTGTTCTGTTTGTTCAACTAAAAGAGTTGAACCTTAGTTTTGATTGAGCCGTTCTGAAACACTCTTTCTGTAGAAAATGCAAGTGGAGATTCGGAGCGCTAAGAGGGTAATAGTGGAAAAAGGAATGTCTCTAAATATAAACTACACAGAATCATTCTGTGAAACTTCTTTCTGATCTGTGCATTCAGCTAACAGAGTTAAAACATACTTTTGATTGAGCAGATCTGAACACTCTTTCTGTAGAAAATGCAACTGGACATTTGGAGCGCTAAGAGAGTAGTAGTGGAAAAAGGAATATATTCAAATATAAACTACACAGAAGCATTCTGTGAAAACTCTTTCTGTTCTGTGCATTCAGCTAACAGAGTTGAACCTTACTTTTGATTGAGCCGTTCTGAGACACTCTGTCTGTAGAAAATGCAACTGGACATTCGTAGCGCTAAGTGGGTAATAGTGGAAAAAAGAATATGTTCAAATATAAACTACACAGAAGCATTGTATGAAACTTCTTTCTGTTCTGTGCATTCAAATAACAGAGTTGAACCTTACTTTTGACTGAGCCTTTCCGAAACACTCTTTCTGCAGAAACTGCAATTGGACATTCTGAGCGCTAAGAGGCCTATATTGGGAAAAATAATATCTTCAAATAAAAACTACACAGAAGCATTGTGTGAAAATTATTTCTGATATGTTCATTAAGCTAACAGAGTTAAACCATACTTTTGATTGTGCAGTTCTGAATACTCTTTCTGTAGAAAATGCAAGTGGACATTCAGAGCGCTAAGAGGGTAATAGTGGAAAAAGGAATATATTCAAATATAAACTACACAGTAGCATTCTGTGAAAACTCTTTCTGTTCTGTGCATTCAGCTAACAGAGTTGAACCTTACTTTTGATTGAGCCGTTCTGAAACACTCTTTCTGTAGAAACTGCAATTGGACATGCTAAGCGCTAAGAGGCCTACATTGGGAAAAAGAATATCTTCAAATAAAAACTACACAGATGCATTCTGTGAAACTTATTTCTGATCTGTAAATTCAGTTAACAGAGATAAAACATATTTTTGATTGAGCAGTTATGAAACACTCTTTTTGTAGAAAATGCAAGTGGAGATTCGGAGCGCTAAGTGGGTTATAGTGGAAAAAGGAATGTCTTCAAATACAAACTACACAGAATCATTCGGTGAAACTTCTTTCTGATCTGTGCATTCAGCTAACAGAGTTAAACCATACTTTTGATTGAGCAGATCTGAACACTCTTTCTGTAGAAAATGCAACTGGACATTTGGAGCGCTAAGAGCGTAGTAGTGGAAAAAGGAATATATTCAAATATAAACTACACAGAAGCATTCTGTGAAACTTCTTTCTGATCTGAGCATTCAGCTAACAGAGTTAAACCATACTTTTGATTGAGCAGTTTTGAAACACTCTGTCTGTAGAAAATGCAACTGGACATTTGTACCGCTAAGTGGGTAATAGTGGAAAAAAGAATATGTTCAAATATAAACTACACAGAAGCATTGTATGAAACTTCTTTCTGTTCTGTGCATTCAACTAACAGAGTTGAACCTTACTTTTGATTGAGCCGTTCTGAAACACTCTTTCTGTAGAAACTGCAATTGGACATTCTGAGCGCTAGGAGGCCTATATTGGGAAAAAGAATGTCTACAAATAAAAACTACAGAGAAGAATTGTGTGAAACGTCTTTCTGTTCTGTTTGTTCAACTAAAAGAGTTGAACCTTAGTTTTGATTGAGCCGTTCTGAAACACTCTTTCTGTAGAAAATGCAAGTGGAGATTCGGAGCGCTAAGAGGTTAATAGTGGAAAAAGGAAGGTCTCCAAATATAAACTACACAGAATTATTCTGTGAAACTTCTTTCTGATCTGTGCATTCAGCTAACAGAGTTAAACCATACTTTTGATTGAGCAGATCTGAACACTCTTTCTGTAGAAAATGCAACTGGACATTTGGAGCGCTAAGAGAGTAGTAGTGGAAAAAGGAATATATTCAAATATAAACTACACAGAAGCATTCTGTGAAACTTCTTTCTGATCTGAGCATTCAGCTAACAGAGTTAAACCATACTTTTGATTGAGCAGTTTTGAAACACTCTGTCTGTAGAAAATGCAACTGGACATTCGTAGCGCTAAGTGGGTAATAGTGGAAAAAAGAATACGTTCAAATATAAACTACACAGAAGCATTGTATGAAACTTCTTTCTGTTCTGTGCATTCAACTAACAGAGTTGAACCTTACTTTTGATTCAGCCTTTCTGAAACACTCTTTCTGTAGAAACTGCAATTGGACATTCTGAGCGCTAAGAGGCCTATATTGGGAAAAATAATATCTTCAAATAAAAACTACACAGAAGCATTGTGTGAAAATTATTTCTGATATGTTCATTAAGCTAACAGAGTTAAACCATACTTTTGATTGCGCAGTTCTGAACACTCTTTCTGTAGAAAATGCAAGTGGACATTCGGAGCGCTAAGAGGGTAATAGTGGAAAAAGGAATATATTCAAATATAAACTACACAGTAGCATTCTGTGAAAATTCTTTCTGTTCTGTGCATTCAACTAACAGAGTTGAACCTTACTTTTGATTGAGCCGTTCTGAAACACTCTTTCTGTAGAAACTGCAATTGGACATGTTAAGCGCTAAGAGGCCTACATTGGGAAAAAGAATATCTTCAAATAAAAACTAGACAGATGCATTCTGTGAAACTTATTTCTGATCTGTAAATTCAGTTAACAGAGATAAAATATATTTTTGATTGAGCAGTTATGAAACACTCTTTTTGTAGAAAATGCAACTGGACATTTGGAGCGCTATGAGTGTAGTAGTGGAAAAAGTAATATATTCAAATATAAACTACACAGAAGCATTCTGTGAAACTTCTTTCTGATCTGAGCATTCCGCTAACAGAGTTAAACCATACTTTTGATTGAGCAGTTTTGAAACACTCTGTCTGTAGAAAATGCAACTGGACATTCGTAGCGCTAAGTGGGTAATAGTGGAAAAAAGAATGTCTTCAAATATAAACTACACAGAATCATTCGGTGAAACTTCTTTTTGATCTGTGCATTCAGCTAACAGAGTTAAACCATACTTTTGATTGAGCAGATCTGAACACTCTTTCTGTTGAAAATGCAACTGGACATTTGGAGCGCTAAGAGCGTAGTAGTGGAAAAAGGAATATATTCAAATTTAAACTACACAGAAGCATTCTGTGAAACTTCTTTCTGATCTGAGCATACAGCTAACAGAGTTAAACCATACTTTTGATTGAGCAGTTTTGAAACACTCTGTCTGTAGAAAATGCAACTGGACATTCGTAGCGCTAAGTGGGTAATAGTGGAAAAAAGTATATGTTCAAATATAAACTACACAGAAGCATTGTATGAAACTTCTTTCTGTTGTGTGCATTCAACTAACAGAGTTGAACCTTACTTTTGATTGAGCCGTTCTGAAACACTCTTTCTGTAGAAACTGCAATTGGACATTCTGAGCGCTAAGAGGCCTACATTGGGAAAAAGAATGTCTACAAATAAAAACTACACAGAAGAATTGTGTGAAACTTCTTTCTGTTCTGTTTGTTAAACTAAAAGAGTTGAACCTTAGTTTTGATTGAGCCGTTCTGAAACACTCTTTCTGTAGAAAATGCAAGTGGAGATTCGGAGCGCTAAGAGGGTAATAGTGGAAAAAGGAATGTCTCCAAATATAAACTACACAGAATCATTCTGTGAAACTTCTTTCTGATCTGTGCATTCAGCTAACAGAGTTAAACCATACTTTTGATTGAGCAGATCTGAACACTCTTTCTGTAGAAAATGCAACTGGACATTTGGAGCGCTAAGAGAGTAGTAGTGGAAAAAGGAATATATTCAAATATAAACTACACAGAAGCATTCTGTGAAACTTCTTTCTGATCTGAGCATTCAGCTAACAGAGTTAAACCATACTTTTGATTGAGCAGTTTTGAAACACTCTGTCTGTAGAAAATGCAACTGGACATTCGTAGCGCTAAGTGGGTAATAGTGGAAAAAAGAATATGTTCAAATATAAACTACACAGAAACATTGTATGAAACTTCTTTCTGTTCTGTGCATTCAACTAACAGAGTTGAACCTTACTTTTGATTGAGCCTTTCTGAAACACTCTTTCTGTAGAAACTGCAATTGGACATTCTGAGCGCTAAGAGGCCTATATTGGGAAAAAAAATATCTTCAAATAAAAACTACACAGAAGCATTGTGTGAAACTTATTTCTGATATGTTCATTAAGCTAACAGAGTTAAACCATACTTTTGATTGCGCAGTTCTGAACACTCTTTCTGTAGAAAATGCAAGTGGACATTCGGAGCGCTAAGAGGGTAATAGTGGAAAAAGGAATGTATTCAAATATAAACTACACAGTAGCATTCTGTGAAAATTCTTTCTGTTTTGTGCGTTCAACTAACAGATTTGAACCTTACTTTTGATTGAGCCGTTCTGAAACACTCTTTCTGTAGAAACTGCAATTGGACATGCTAAGCGCTAAGAGGCCTACATTGGGAAAAAGAATATCTTCAAATAAAAACTACACAGATGCATTCTGTGAAACTTAATTCTGATCTGTAAATTCAGTTAACAGAGATAAAACATATTTTTGATTGAGCAGTTATGAAACACTCTTTTTGTAGAAAATGCAAGTGGATATTCGGAGCGCTAAGAGGGTAATATTGGAAAAAGGAATGTCTTCAAATATAAACTACACAGAATCATTCGGTGAAACTTCTTTCTGATCTGTGCATTCAGCTAACAGAGTTAAACCATACTTTTGATTGAGCAGATCTGAACACTCTTTCTGTTGAAAATGCAACTGGACATTTGGAGCGCTAAGAGCGTAGTAGTGGAAAAAGGAATATATTCAAATATAAACTACACAGAAGCATTCTGTGAAACTTCTTTCTGATCTGAGCATTCAGCTAACAGAGTTAAACCATACTTTTGATTGAGCAGTTTTGAAACACTCTGTCTGTAGAAAATGCAACTGGACATTCGTAGCGCTAAGTGGGTAATAGTGGAAAAAAGAATATGTTCAAATATAAACTACACAAAGCATTGTATGAAACTTCTTTCTGTTCTGTGCATTCAACTAACAGAGTTGAACCTTACTTTTGATTGAGCCGTTCTGAAACACTCTTTCTGTAGAAACTGCAATTGGACATTCTGAGCGCTAAGAGGCCTATATTGGGAAAAAGAATGTCTACAAATAAAAACTACACAGAAGAATTGTGTGAAACTTCTTTCTGTTCTGTTTGTTCAACTAAAAGAGTTGAACCTTAGTTTTGATTGAGCCGTTCTGAAACACTCTTTCTGTAGAAAATGCAAGTGGAGATTCGGAGCGCTAAGAGGGTAATAGTGGAAAAAGGAATGTCTCTAAATATAAACTACACAGAATCATTCTGTGAAACTTCTTTCTGATCTGTGCATTCAGCTAACAGAGTTAAACCATACTTTTGATTGAGCAGATCTGAACACTCTTTCTGTAGAAAATGCAACTGGACATTTGGAGCGCTAAGAGAGTAGTAGTGGAAAAAGGAATATATTCAAATATAAACTACACAGAAGCATTCTGTGAAAACTCTTTCTGTTCTGTGCATTCAGCTAACAGAGTTGAACCTTACTTTTGATTGAGCCGTTCTGAGACACTCTGTCTGTAGAAAATGCAACTGGACATTCGTAGCGCTAAGTGGGTAATAGTGGAAAAAAGAATATGTTCAAATATAAACTACACAGAAGCATTGTATGAAACTTCTTTCTGTTCTGTGCATTCAAATAAGAGAGTTGAACCTTACTTTTGACTGAGCCTTTCCGAAACACTCTTTCTGCAGAAACTGCAATTGGACATTCTGAGCGCTAAGAGGCCTATATTGGGAAAAATAATATCTTCAAATAAAAACTACACAGAAGCATTGTGTGAAAATTATTTCTGATATGTTCATTAAGCTAACAGAGTTAAACCATACTTTTGATTGTGCAGTTCTGAATACTCTTTCTGTAGAAAATGCAAGTGGACATTCAGAGCGCTAAGAGGGTAATAGTGGAAAAAGGAATATATTCAAATATAAACTACACAGTAGCATTCTGTGAAAACTCTTTCTGTTCTGTGCATTCAGCTAACAGAGTTGAACCTTACTTTTGATTGAGCCGTTCTGAAACACTCTTTCTGTAGAAACTGCAATTGGACATGCTAAGCGCTAAGAGGCCTACATTGGGAAAAAGAATATCTTCAAATAAAAACTACACAGATGCATTCTGTGAAACTTATTTCTGATCTGTAAATTCAGTTAACAGAGATAAAACATATTTTTGATTGAGCAGTTATGAAACACTCTTTTTGTAGAAAATGCAAGTGGAGATTCGGAGCGCTAAGTGGGTTATAGTGGAAAAAGGAATGTCTTCAAATACAAACTACACAGAATCATTCGGTGAAACTTCTTTCTGATCTGTGCATTCAGCTAACAGAGTTAAACCATACTTTTGATTGAGCAGATCTGAACACTCTTTCTGTTGAAAATGCAACTGGACATTTGGAGCGCTAAGAGCGTAGTAGTGGAAAAAGGAATATATTCAAATATAAACTACACAGAAGCATTCTGTGAAACTTCTTTCTGATCTGAGCATTCAGCTAACAGAGTTAAACCATACTTTTGATTGAGCAGTTTTGGAACCCTCTGTCTGTAGAAAATGCAACTGGACATTCGTAGCGCTAAGTGGGTAATAGTGGAAAAAAGTATATGTTCAAATATAAACTACACAGAAGCATTGTATGAAACTTCTTTCTGTTCTGTGCATTCAACTAACAGAGTTGAACCTTACTTTTGATTGAGCCGTTCTGAAACACTCTTTCTGTAGAAACTGCAATTGGACATTCTGAGCGCTAAGAGGCCTATATTGGGAAAAAGAATGTCTACAAATAAAAACTACACAGAAGAATTGTGTGAAACTTCTTTCTGTTCTGTTTGTTCAACTAAAAGAGTTGAACCTTAGTTTTGATTGAGCCGTTCTGAAACACTCTTTCTGTAGAAAATGCAAGTGGAGATTCGGAGCGCTAAGAGGGTAATAGTGGAAAAAGGAATGTCTCCAAATATAAACTACACAGAATCATTCTGTGAAACTTCTTTCTGATCTGTGCATTCAGCTAACAGAGTTAAACCATACTTTTGATTGAGCAGATCTGAACACTCTTTCTGTAGAAAATGCAACTGGACATTTGGAGTGCTAAGAGAGTAGTAGTGGAAAAAGGAATATATTCAAATATAAACTACACAGAAGCATTCTGTGAAACTTCTTTCTGATCTGAGCATTCAGCTAACAGAGTTAAACCATACTTTTGATTGAGCAGTTTTGAAACACTCTGTCTGTAGAAAATGCAACTGGACATTCGTAGCGCTAAGTGGGTAATAGTGGAAAAAAGAATATGTTCAAATATAAACTACACAGAAGCATTGTATGAAACTTCTTTCTGTTCTGTGCATTCAACTAACAGAGTTGAACCTTACTTTTGATTGAGCCTTTCTGAAACACTCTTTCTGTAGAAACTGCAATTGGACATTCTGAGCGCTAAGAGGCCTCTATTGGGAAAAATAATATCTTCAAATAAAAACTACACAGAAGCATTGTGTGAAACTTATTTCTGATATGTTCATTAAGCTAACAGAGTTAAACCATACTTTTGATTGCGCAGTTCTGAACACTCTTTCTGTAGAAAATGCAAGTGGACATTCGGAGCGCTAAGAGGGTAATAGTGGAAAAAGGAATATATTCAAATATAAACTACACAGTAGCATTCTGTGAAAATTCTTTCTGTTCTGTGCATTCAACTAACAGAGTTGAACCTTACTTTTGATTGAGCCGTTCTGAAACACTCTTTCTGTAGAAACTGCAATTGGACATGCTAAGCGCTAAGAGGCCTACATTGGGAAAAAGAATATCTTCAAATAAAAACTACACAGATGCATTCTGTGAAACTTAATTCTGATCTGTAAATTCAGTTAACAGAGATAAAACATATTTTTGATTGAGCAGTTATGAAACACTCTTTTTGTAGAAAATGCAAGTGGATATTCGGAGCGCTAAGAGGGTAATATTGGAAAAAGGAATGTCTTCAAATATAAACTACACAGAATCATTCGGTGAAACTTCTTTCTGATCTGTGCATTCAGCTAACAGAGTTAAACCATACTTTTGATTGAGCAGATCTGAACACTCTTTCTGTTGAAAATGCAACTGGACATTTGGAGCGCTAAGAGCGTAGTAGTGGAAAAAGGAATATATTCAAATATAAACTACACAGAAGCATTCTGTGAAACTTCTTTCTGATCTGAGCATTCAGCTAACAGAGTTAAACCATACTTTTGATTGAGCAGTTTTGAAACACTCTGTCTGTAGAAAATGCAACTGGACATTCGTAGCGCTAAGTGGGTAATAGTGGAAAAAAGAATATGTTCAAATATAAACTACACAGAAGCATTGTATGAAACTTCTTTCTGTTCTGTGCATTCCACTAACAGAGTTGAACCTTACTTTTGATTGAGCCGTTCTGAAACACTCTTTCTGTAGAAACTGCAATTGGACATTCTGAGCGCTAAGAGGCCTATATTGGGAAAAAGAATGTCTACATATAAAAACTATACAGAAGAATTGTGTGAAACTTCTTTCTGTTCTGTTTGTTCAACTAAAAGAGTTGAACCTTAGTTTTGATTGAGCCGTTCTGAGACACTCTGTCTGTAGAAAATGCAACTGGACATTCGTAGCGCTAAGTGGGTAATAGTGGAAAAAAGAATATGTTCAAATATAAACTACACAGAAGCATTGTATGAAACTTCTTTCTGTTCTGTGCATTCAAATAAGAGAGTTGAACCTTACTTTTGACTGAGCCTTTCCGAAACACTCTTTCTGCAGAAACTGCAATTGGACATTCTGAGCGCTAAGAGGCCTATATTGGGAAAAATAATATCTTCAAATAAAAACTACACAGAAGCATTGTGTGAAAATTATTTCTGATATGTTCATTAAGCTAACAGAGTTAAACCATACTTTTGATTGTGCAGTTCTGAATACTCTTTCTGTAGAAAATGCAAGTGGACATTCAGAGCGCTAAGAGGGTAATAGTGGAAAAAGGAATATATTCAAATATAAACTACACAGTAGCATTCTGTGAAAACTCTTTCTGTTCTGTGCATTCAGCTAACAGAGTTGAACCTTACTTTTGATTGAGCCGTTCTGAAACACTCTTTCTGTAGAAACTGCAATTGGACATGCTAAGCGCTAAGAGGCCTACATTGGGAAAAAGAATATCTTCAAATAAAAACTACACAGATGCATTCTGTGAAACTTATTTCTGATCTGTAAATTCAGTTAACAGAGATAAAACATATTTTTGATTGTGCAGTTATGAAACACTCTTTTTGTAGAAAATGCAAGTGGAGATTCGGAGCGCTAAGTGGGTTATAGTGGAAAAAGGAATGTCTTCAAATACAAACTACACAGAATCATTCGGTGAAACTTCTTTCTGATCTGTGCATTCAGCTAACAGAGTTAAACCATACTTTTGATTGAGCAGATCTGAACACTCTTTCTGTTGAAAATGCAACTGGACATTTGGAGCGCTAAGAGCGTAGTAGTGGAAAAAGGAATATATTCAAATATAAACTACACAGAAGCATTCTGTGAAACTTCTTTCTGATCTGAGCATTCAGCTAACAGAGTTAAACCATACTTTTGATTGAGCAGTTTTGGAACCCTCTGTCTGTAGAAAATGCAACTGGACATTCGTAGCGCTAAGTGGGTAATAGTGGAAAAAAGTATATGTTCAAATATAAACTACACAGAAGCATTGTATGAAACTTCTTTCTGTTCTGTGCATTCAACTAACAGAGTTGAACCTTACTTTTGATTGAGCCGTTCTGAAACACTCTTTCTGTAGAAACTGCAATTGGACATTCTGAGCGCTAAGAGGCCTATATTGGGAAAAAGAATGTCTACAAATAAAAACTACACAGAAGAATTGTGTGAAACTTCTTTCTGTTCTGTTTGTTCAACTAAAAGAGTTGAACCTTAGTTTTGATTGAGCCGTTCTGAAACACTCTTTCTGTAGAAAATGCAAGTGGAGATTCGGAGCGCTAAGAGGGTAATAGTGGAAAAAGGAATGTCTCCAAATATAAACTACACAGAATCATTCTGTGAAACTTCTTTCTGATCTGTGCATTCAGCTAACAGAGTTAAACCATACTTTTGATTGAGCAGATCTGAACACTCTTTCTGTAGAAAATGCAACTGGACATTTGGAGTGCTAAGAGAGTAGTAGTGGAAAAAGGAATATATTCAAATATAAACTACACAGAAGCATTCTGTGAAACTTCTTTCTGATCTGAGCATTCAGCTAAGAGAGTTAAACCATACTTTTGATTGAGCAGTTTTGAAACACTCTGTCTGTAGAAAATGCAACTGGACATTCGTAGCGCTAAGTGGGTAATAGTGGAAAAAAGAATATGTTCAAATATAAACTACACAGAAGCATTGTATGAAACTTCTTTCTGTTCTGTGCATTCAACTAACAGAGTTGAACCTTACTTTTGATTGAGCCTTTCTGAAACACTCTTTCTGTAGAAACTGCAATTGGACATTCTGAGCGCTAAGAGGCCTCTATTGGGAAAAATAATATCTTCAAATAAAAACTACACAGAAGCATTGTGTGAAACTTATTTCTGATATGTTCATTAAGCTAACAGAGTTAAACCATACTTTTGATTGCGCAGTTCTGAACACTCTTTCTGTAGAAAATGCAAGTGGACATTCGGAGCGCTAAGAGGGTAATAGTGGAAAAAGGAATATATTCAAATATAAACTACACAGTAGCATTCTGTGAAAATTCTTTCTCTTCTGTGCATTCAACTAACAGAGTTGAACCTTACTTTTGATTGAGCCGTTCTGAAACACTCTTTCTGTAGAAACTGCAATTGGACATGCTAAGCGCTAAGAGGCCTACATTGGGAAAAAGAATATCTTCAAATAAAAACTACACAGATGCATTCTGTGAAACTTAATTCTGATCTGTAAATTCAGTTAACAGAGATAAAACATATTTTTGATTGAGCAGTTATGAAACACTCTTTTTGTAGAAAATGCAAGTGGATATTCGGAGCGCTAAGAGGGTAATATTGGAAAAAGGAATGTCTTCAAATATAAACTACACAGAATCATTCGGTGAAACTTCTTTCTGATCTGTGCATTCAGCTAACAGAGTTAAACCATACTTTTGATTGAGCAGATCTGAACACTCTTTCTGTTGAAAATGCAACTGGACATTTGGAGCGCTAAGAGCGTAGTAGTGGAAAAAGGAATATATTCAAATATAAACTACACAGAAGCATTCTGTGAAACTTCTTTCTGATCTGAGCATTCAGCTAACAGAGTTAAACCATACTTTTGATTGAGCAGTTTTGAAACACTCTGTCTGTAGAAAATGCAACTGGACATTCGTAGCGCTAAGTGGGTAATAGTGGAAAAAAGAATATGTTCAAATATAAACTACACAGAAGCATTGTATGAAACTTCTTTCTGTTCTGTGCATTCCACTAACAGAGTTGAACCTTACTTTTGATTGAGCCGTTCTGAAACACTCTTTCTGTAGAAACTGCAATTGGACATTCTGAGCGCTAAGAGGCCTATATTGGGAAAAAGAATGTCTCCAAATAAAAACTACACAGAAGAATTGTGTGAAACTTCTTTCTGTTCTCTTTGTTCAACTAAAAGAGTTGAACCTTAGTTTTGATTGAGCCGTTCTGAAACACTCTTTCTGTAGAAAATGCAAGTGGAGATTCGGAGCGCTAAGAGGGTAATAGTGGAAAAAGGAATGTCTCCAAATATAAACTACACAGAATCATTCTGTGAAACTTCTTTCTGATCTGTGCATTCAGCTAACAGAGTTAAACCATACTTTTGATTGAGCAGATCTGAACACTCTTTCTGTAGAAAATGCAACTGGACATTTGGAGCGCTAAGAGAGTAGTAGTGGAAAAAGGAATATATTCAAATATAAACTACACAGAAGCATTCTGTGAAACTTCTTTCTGATCTGAGCATTCAGCTAACAGAGTTAAACCATACTTTTGATTGAGCAGTTTTGAAACACTCTGTCTGTAGAAAATGCAACTGGACATTCGTAGCGCTAAGTGGGTAATAGTGGAAAAAAGAATATGTTCAAATATAAACTACACAGAAGCATTGTATGAAACTTCTTTCTGTTCTGTGCATTCAACTAACAGAGTTGAACCTTACTTTTGACTGAGCCTTTCCGAAACACTCTTTCTGCAGAAACTGCAATTGGACATTCGGAGCGCTAAGAGGCCTATATTGGGAAAAATAATATCTTCAAATAAAAACTACACAGAAGCATTGTGTGAAAATTATTTCTGATATGTTCATTAAGCTAACAGAGTTAAACCATACTTTTGATTGCGCAGTTCTGAATACTCTTTCTGTAGAAAATGCAAGTGGACATTCGGAGCGCTAAGAGGGTAATAGTTTAAAAAGGAATATATTCAAATATAAACTACACAGTAGCATTCTGTGAAAATTCTTTCTGTTCTCTGCATTCAGCTAACAGAGTTGAACCTTACTTTTGATTGAGCCGTTCTGAAACACTCTTTCTGTAGAAACTGCAATTGGACATGCTAAGCGCTAAGAGGCCTACATTGGGAAAAAGAATATCTTCAAATAAAAACTACACAGATGCATTCTGTGAAACTTATTTCTGATCTGTAAATTCAGTTAACAGAGATAAAACATATTTTTGATTGAGCAGTTATGAAACACTCTTTTTGTAGAAAATGCAAGTGGAGATTCGGAGCGCTAAGAGGGTAATAGTGGAAAAAGGAATGTCTTGAAATACAAACTACACAGAATCATTCGGTGAAACTTCTTTCTGATCTGTGCATTCAGCTAACAGAGTTAAACCATACTTTTGATTGAGCAGATCTGAACACTCTTTCTGTTGAAAATGCAACTGGACATTTGGAGCGCTAAGAGCGTAGTAGTGGAAAAAGGAATATATTCAAATATAAACTACACAGAAGCATTCTGTGAAACTTCTTTCTGATCTGAGCATTCAGCTAACAGAGTTAAACCATACTTTTGATTGAGCAGTTTTGAAACACTCTGTCTGTAGAAAATGCAACTGTACATTCGTAGCGCTAAGTGGGTAATAGTGGAAAAAAGAATATGTTCAAATATAAACTACACAGAAGCATTGTATGAAACTTCTTTCTGTTCTGTGCATTCCACTAACAGAGTTGAACCTTACTTTTGATTGAGCCGTTCTGAAACACTCTTTCTGTAGAAACTGCAATTGGACATTCTGAGCGCTAAGAGGCCTATATTGGGAAAAAGAATGTCTACATATAAAAACTATACAGAAGAATTGTGTGAAACTTCTTTCTGTTCTGTTTGTTCAACTAAAAGAGTTGAACCTTAGTTTTGATTGAGCCGTTCTGAAACACTCTTTCTGTAGAAAATGCAAGTGGAGATTCGGAGCGCTAAGAGGGTAATAGTGGAAAAAGGAATGTCTCTAAACATAAACTAAACAGAATCATTCTGTGAAACTTCTTTCTGATCTGTGCATTCAGCTAACAGAGTTAAACCATACTTTTGATTGAGCAGATCTGAACACTCTTTCTGTAGAAAATGCAACTGGACATTTGGAGCGCTAAGAGAGTAGTAGTGGAAAAAGGAATATATTCAAATATAAACTACACAGAAGCATTCTGTGAAACTTCTTTCTGATCTGAGCATTCAGCTAACAGAGTTAAACCATACTTTTGATTGAGCAGTTTTGAAACACTCTGTCTGTAGAAAATGCAACTGGACATTCGTAGCGCTAAGTGGGTAATAGTGGAAAAAAGTATATGTTCAAATATAAACTACACAGAAGCATTGTATGAAACTTCTTTCTGTTCTGTGCATTCAACTAACAGAGTTGAACCTCACTTTTGATTGAGCCGTTCTGAAACACTCTTTCTGTAGAAACTGCAATTGGACATTCTGAGCGCTAAGAGGCCTATATTGGGAAAAAGAATGTCTCCAAATAAAAACTACACAGAAGAATTGTGTGAAACTTCTTTCTGTTCTCTTTGTTCAACTAAAAGAGTTGAACCTTAGTTTTGATTGAGCCGTTCTGAAACACTCTTTCTGTAGAAAATGCAAGTGGAGATTCGGAGCGCTAAGAGGGTAATAGTGGAAAAAGGAATGTCTCCAAATATAAACTACACAGAATCATTCTGTGAAACTTCTTTCTGATCTGTGCATTCAGCTAACAGAGTTAAACCATACTTTTGATTGAGCAGATCTGAACACTCTTTCTGTAGAAAATGCAACTGGACATTTGGAGCGCTAAGAGAGTAGTAGTGGAAAAAGGAATATATTCAAATATAAACTACACAGAAGCATTCTGTGAAACTTCTTTCTGATCTGAGCATTCAGCTAACAGAGTTAAACCATACTTTTGATTGAGCAGTTTTGAAACACTCTGTCTGTAGAAAATGCAACTGGACATTCGTAGCGCTAAGTGGGTAATAGTGGAAAAAAGAATATGTTCAAATATAAACTACACAGAAGCATTGTATGAAACTTCTTTCTGTTCTGTGCATTCAACTAACAGAGTTGAACCTTACTTTTGACTGAGCCTTTCCGAAACACTCTTTCTGCAGAAACTGCAATTGGACATTCGGAGCGCTAAGAGGCCTATATTGGGAAAAATAATATCTTCAAATAAAAACTACACAGAAGCATTGTGTGAAAATTATTTCTGATATGTTCATTAAGCTAACAGAGTTAAACCATACTTTTGATTGCGCAGTTCTGAATACTCTTTCTGTAGAAAATGCAAGTGGACATTCGGAGCGCTAAGAGGGTAATAGTTTAAAAAGGAATATATTCAAATATAAACTACACAGTAGCATTCTGTGAAAATTCTTTCTGTTCTCTGCATTCAGCTAACAGAGTTGAACCTTACTTTTGATTGAGCCGTTCTGAAACACTCTTTCTGTAGAAACTGCAATTGGACATGCTAAGCGCTAAGAGGCCTACATTGGGAAAAAGAATATCTTCAAATAAAAACTACACAGATGCATTCTGTGAAACTTATTTCTGATCTGTAAATTCAGTTAACAGAGATAAAACATATTTTTGATTGAGCAGTTATGAAACACTCTTTTTGTAGAAAATGCAAGTGGAGATTCGGAGCGCTAAGAGGGTAATAGTGGAAAAAGGAATGTCTTGAAATACAAACTACACAGAATCATTCGGTGAAACTTCTTTCTGATCTGTGCATTCAGCTAACAGAGTTAAACCATACTTTTGATTGAGCAGATCTGAACACTCTTTCTGTTGAAAATGCAACTGGACATTTGGAGCGCTAAGAGCGTAGTAGAGGAAAAAGGAATATATTCAAATATAAACTACACAGAAGCATTCTGTGAAACTTCTTTCTGATCTGAGCATTCAGCTAACAGAGTTAAACCATACTTTTGATTGAGCAGTTTTGAAACACTCTGTCTGTAGAAAATGCAACTGGACATTCGTAGCGCTAAGTGGGTAATAGTGGAAAAAAGAATATGTTCAAATATAAACTACACAGAAGCATTGTATGAAACTTCTTTCTGTTCTGTGCATTCAACTAACAGAGTTGAACCTTACTTTTGATTGAGCCGTTCTGAAACACTCTTTCTGTAGAAACTGCAATTGGACATTCTGAGCGCTAAGAGGCCTATATTGGGAAAAAGAATGTCTACAAATAAAAACTACACAGAAGAATTGTGTGAAACTTCTTTCTGTTCTGTTTGTTCAACTAAAAGAGTTGAACCTTAGTTTTGATTGAGCCGTTCTGAAACACTCTTTCTGTGGAAAATGCAAGTGGAGATTCGGAGCGCTAAGAGGGTAATAGTGGAAAAAGGAATGTCTCCAAATATAAACTACACAGAATCATTCTGTGAAACTTCTTTCTGATCTGTGCATTCAGCTAACAGAGTTAAACCATACTTTTGATTGAGCAGTTTTGAAACACTCTGTCTGTAGAAAATGCAACTGGACATTCGTAGCGCTAAGTGGGTAATAGTGGAAAAAAGAATATGTTCAAATATAAACTACACAGAAGCATTGTATGAAACTTCTTTCTGTTCTGTGCATTCAACTAACAGAGTTGAACCTTACTTTTGACTGAGCCTTTCCGAAACACTCTTTCTGCAGAAACTGCAATTGGACATTCGGAGCGCTAAGAGGCCTATATTGGGAAAAATAATATCTTCAAATAAAAACTACACAGAAGCATTGTGTGAAAATTATTTCTGATATGTTCATTAAGCTAACAGAGTTAAACCATACTTTTGATTGCGCAGTTCTGAATACTCTTTCTGTAGAAAATGCAAGTGGACATTCGGAGCGCTAAGAGGGTAATAGTTTAAAAAGGAATATATTCAAATATAAACTACACAGTAGCATTCTGTGAAAATTCTTTCTGTTCTCTGCATTCAGCTAACAGAGTTGAACCTTACTTTTGATTGAGCCGTTCTGAAACACTCTTTCTGTAGAAACTGCAATTGGACATGCTAAGCGCTAAGAGGCCTACATTGGGAAAAAGAATATCTTCAAATAAAAACTACACAGATGCATTCTGTGAAACTTATTTCTGATCTGTAAATTCAGTTAACAGAGATAAAACATATTTTTGATTGAGCAGTTATGAAACACTCTTTTTGTAGAAAATGCAAGTGGAGATTCGGAGCGCTAAGAGGGTAATAGTGGAAAAAGGAATGTCTTGAAATACAAACTACACAGAATCATTCGGTGAAACTTCTTTCTGATCTGTGCATTCAGCTAACAGAGTTAAACCATACTTTTGATTGAGCAGATCTGAACACTCTTTCTGTTGAAAATGCAACTGGACATTTGGAGCGCTAAGAGCGTAGTAGTGGAAAAAGGAATATATTCAAATATAAACTACACAGAAGCATTCTGTGAAACTTCTTTCTGATCTGAGCATTCAGCTAACAGAGTTAAACCATACTTTTGATTGAGCAGTTTTGAAACACTCTGTCTGTAGAAAATGCAACTGTACATTCGTAGCGCTAAGTGGGTAATAGTGGAAAAAAGAATATGTTCAAATATAAACTACACAGAAGCATTGTATGAAACTTCTTTCTGTTCTGTGCATTCCACTAACAGAGTTGAACCTTACTTTTGATTGAGCCGTTCTGAAACACTCTTTCTGTAGAAACTGCAATTGGACATTCTGAGCGCTAAGAGGCCTATATTGGGAAAAAGAATGTCTACATATAAAAACTATACAGAAGAATTGTGTGAAACTTCTTTCTGTTCTGTTTGTTCAACTAAAAGAGTTGAACCTTAGTTTTGATTGAGCCGTTCTGAAACACTCTTTCTGTAGAAAATGCAAGTGGAGATTCGGAGCGCTAAGAGGGTAATAGTGGAAAAAGGAATGTCTCTAAACATAAACTAAACAGAATCATTCTGTGAAACTTCTTTCTGATCTGTGCATTCAGCTAACAGAGTTAAACCATACTTTTGATTGAGCAGATCTGAACACTCTTTCTGTAGAAAATGCAACTGGACATTTGGAGCGCTAAGAGAGTAGTAGTGGAAAAAGGAATATATTCAAATATAAACTACACAGAAGCATTCTGTGAAACTTCTTTCTGATCTGAGCATTCAGCTAACAGAGTTAAACCATACTTTTGATTGAGCAGTTTTGAAACACTCTGTCTGTAGAAAATGCAACTGGACATTCGTAGCGCTAAGTGGGTAATAGTGGAAAAAAGTATATGTTCAAATATAAACTACACAGAAGCATTGTATGAAACTTCTTTCTGTTCTGTGCATTCAACTAACAGAGTTGAACCTCACTTTTGATTGAGCCGTTCTGAAACACTCTTTCTGTAGAAACTGCAATTGGACATTCTGAGCGCTAAGAGGCCTATATTGGGAAAAAGAATGTCTCCAAATAAAAACTACACAGAAGAATTGTGTGAAACTTCTTTCTGTTCTCTTTGTTCAACTAAAAGAGTTGAACCTTAGTTTTGATTGAGCCGTTCTGAAACACTCTTTCTGTAGAAAATGCAAGTGGAGATTCGGAGCGCTAAGAGGGTAATAGTGGAAAAAGGAATGTCTCCAAATATAAACTACACAGAATCATTCTGTGAAACTTCTTTCTGATCTGTGCATTCAGCTAACAGAGTTAAACCATACTTTTGATTGAGCAGATCTGAACACTCTTTCTGTAGAAAATGCAACTGGACATTTGGAGCGCTAAGAGAGTAGTAGTGGAAAAAGGAATATATTCAAATATAAACTACACAGAAGCATTCTGTGAAACTTCTTTCTGATCTGAGCATTCAGCTAACAGAGTTAAACCATACTTTTGATTGAGCAGTTTTGAAACACTCTGTCTGTAGAAAATGCAACTGGACATTCGTAGCGCTAAGTGGGTAATAGTGGAAAAAAGAATATGTTCAAATATAAACTACACAGAAGCATTGTATGAAACTTCTTTCTGTTCTGTGCATTCAACTAACAGAGTTGAACCTTACTTTTGACTGAGCCTTTCCGAAACACTCTTTCTGCAGAAACTGCAATTGGACATTCGGAGCGCTAAGAGGCCTATATTGGGAAAAATAATATCTTCAAATAAAAACTACACAGAAGCATTGTGTGAAAATTATTTCTGATATGTTCATTAAGCTAACAGAGTTAAACCATACTTTTGATTGCGCAGTTCTGAATACTCTTTCTGTAGAAAATGCAAGTGGACATTCGGAGCGCTAAGAGGGTAATAGTTTAAAAAGGAATATATTCAAATATAAACTACACAGTAGCATTCTGTGAAAATTCTTTCTGTTCTCTGCATTCAGCTAACAGAGTTGAACCTTACTTTTGATTGAGCCGTTCTGAAACACTCTTTCTGTAGAAACTGCAATTGGACATGCTAAGCGCTAAGAGGCCTACATTGGGAAAAAGAATATCTTCAAATAAAAACTACACAGATGCATTCTGTGAAACTTATTTCTGATCTGTAAATTCAGTTAACAGAGATAAAACATATTTTTGATTGAGCAGTTATGAAACACTCTTTTTGTAGAAAATGCAAGTGGAGATTCGGAGCGCTAAGAGGGTAATAGTGGAAAAAGGAATGTCTTGAAATACAAACTACACAGAATCATTCGGTGAAACTTCTTTCTGATCTGTGCATTCAGCTAACAGAGTTAAACCATACTTTTGATTGAGCAGATCTGAACACTCTTTCTGTTGAAAATGCAACTGGACATTTGGAGCGCTAAGAGCGTAGTAGAGGAAAAAGGAATATATTCAAATATAAACTACACAGAAGCATTCTGTGAAACTTCTTTCTGATCTGAGCATTCAGCTAACAGAGTTAAACCATACTTTTGATTGAGCAGTTTTGAAACACTCTGTCTGTAGAAAATGCAACTGGACATTCGTAGCGCTAAGTGGGTAATAGTGGAAAAAAGAATATGTTCAAATATAAACTACACAGAAGCATTGTATGAAACTTCTTTCTGTTCTGTGCATTCAACTAACAGAGTTGAACCTTACTTTTGATTGAGCCGTTCTGAAACACTCTTTCTGTAGAAACTGCAATTGGACATTCTGAGCGCTAAGAGGCCTATATTGGGAAAAAGAATGTCTACAAATAAAAACTACACAGAAGAATTGTGTGAAACTTCTTTCTGTTCTGTTTGTTCAACTAAAAGAGTTGAACCTTAGTTTTGATTGAGCCGTTCTGAAACACTCTTTCTGTAGAAAATGCAAGTGGAGATTCGGAGCGCTAAGAGGGTAATAGTGGAAAAAGGAATGTCTCCAAATATAAACTACTCAGAATCATTCTGTGAAACTTCTTTCTGATCTGTGCATTCAGCTAACAGAGTTAAACCATACTTTTGATTGAGCAGATCTGAACACTCTTTCTGTAGAAAATGCAACTGGACATTTGGAGCGCTAAGAGAGTAGTAGTGGAAAAAGGAATATATTCAAATATAAACTACACAGAAGCATTCTGTGAAACTTCTTTCTGATCTGAGCATTCAGCTAACAGAGTTAAACCATACTTTTGATTGAGCAGTTTTGAAACACTCTGTCTGTAGAAAATGCAACTGGACATTCGTAGCGCTAAGTGGGTAATAGTGGAAAAAAGAATATGTTCAAATATAAACTACACAGAAGCATTGTATGAAACTTCTTTCTGTTCTGTGCATTCAACTAACAGAGTTGAACCTTACTTTTGATTGAGCCTTTCTGAAACACTCTTTCTGTAGAAACTGCAATTGGACATTCTGAGCGCTAAGAGGCCTCTATTGGGAAAAATAATATCTTCAAATAAAAACTACACAGAAGCATTGTGTGAAACTTATTTCTGATATGTTCATTAAGCTAACAGAGTTAAACCATACTTTTGATTGCGCAGTTCTGAACACTCTTTCTGTAGAAAATGCAAGTGGACATTCGGAGCGCTAAGAGGGTAATAGTGGAAAAAGGAATATATTCAAATATAAACTACACAGTAGCATTCTGTGAAAATACTTTCTGTTCTGTGCATTCAACTAACAGAGTTGAACCTTACTTTTGATTGAGCCGTTCTGAAACTCTCTATCTGTAGAAACTGCAATTGGACATGCTAAGCGCTAAGAGGCCTACATTGGGAAAAAGAATATCTTCAAATAAAAACTACACAGATGCATTCTGTGAAACTTATTTCTGATCTGTAAATTCAGTTAACAGAGAGAAAACATATTTTTGATTGAGCAGTTATGAAACACTCTTTTTGTAGAAAATGCAAGTGGAGATTCGGAGCGCTAAGAGGGTAATAGTGGAAAAAGGAATGTCTTCAAATATAAACTACACAGAATCATTCGGGGAAACTTCTTTCTGATCTGTGCATTCAGCTAACAGAGTTAAACCATACTTTTGATTGAGCAGATCTGAACACTCTTTCTGTTGAAAATGCAACTGGACATTTGGAGCGCTAAGAGCGTAGTAGTGGAAAAAGGAATATATTCAAATATAAACTACACAGAAGCATTCTGTGAAACTTCTTTCTGATCTGAGCATTCAGCTAACAGAGTTAAACCATACTTTTGATTGAGCAGTTTTGAAACACTCTGTCTGTAGAAAATGCAACTGGACATTCGTAGCGCTAAGTGCGTAATAGTGGAAAAAAGAATATGTTCAAATATAAACTACACAGAAGCATTGTATGAAACTTCTTTCTGTTCTGTGCATTCAACTAACAGACTTGAACCTTACTTTTGATTGAGCCGTTCTGAAACACTCTTTCTGTAGAAACTGCAATTGGACATTCTGAGCGCTAAGAGGCCTATATTGGGAAAAAGAATGTCTACAAATAAAAACTACACAGAAGAATTGTGTGAAACTTCTTTCTGTTGTGTTTGTTCAACTAAAAGAGTTGAACCTTAGTTTTGATTGAGCCGTTCTGAAACACTCTTTCTGTAGAAAATGCAAGTGGAGATTCGGAGCGCTAAGAGGGTAATAGTGGAAAAAGGAATGTCTCTAAATATAAACTACACAGAATCATTCTGTGAAACTTCTTTCTGATCTGTGCATTCAGCTAACAGAGTTAAACCATACTTTTGATTGAGCAGATCTGAACACTCTTTCTGTAGAAAATGCAACTGGACATTTGGAGCGCTAAGAGAGTAGTAGTGGAAAAAGGAATATATTCAAATATAAACTACACAGAAGCATTCTGTGAAACTTCTTTCTGATCTGAGCATTCAGCTAACAGAGTTAAACCATACTTTTGATTGAGCAGTTTTGAAACACTCTGTCTGTAGAAAATGCAACTGGACATTCGTAGCGCTAAGTGGGTAATAGTGGAAAAAAGAATATGTTCAAATATAAACTACACAGAAACATTGTATGAAACTTCTTTCTATTCTGTGCATTCAACTAACAGAGTTGAACCTTACTTTTGACTGAGCCTTTCCGAAACACTCTTTCTGCAGAAACTGCAATTGGACATACTGAGCGCTAAGAGGCCTATATTGGGAAAAATAATATCTTCAAATAAAAACTACACAGAAGCATTGTGTGAAAATTATTTCTGATATGTTCATTAAGCTAACAGAGTTAAACCATACTTTTGATTGCGCAGTTCTGAATACTCTTTCTGTAGAAAATGCAAGTGGACATTCGGAGCGCTAAGAGGGTAATAGTGGAAAAAGGAATATATTCAAATATAAACTACACAGTAGCATTCTGTGAAAATTCTTTCTGTTCTGTGCATTCAGCTAACAGAGTTAAACCTTACTTTTGATTGAGCCGTTCTGAAACACTCTTTCTGTAGAAACTGCAATTGGACATGCTAAGCGCTAAGAGGCCTACATTGGGAAAAAGAATATCTTCAAATAAAAACTACACAGATGCATTCTGTGAAACTTATTTCTGATCTGTAAATTCAGTTAACAGAGATAAAACATATTTTTGATTGAGCAGTTATGAAACACTCTTTTTGTAGAAAATGCAAGTGGAGATTCGGAGCGCTAAGGGGGTAATAGTGGAAAAAGTAATGTCTTCAAATATAAACTACACAGAATCATTCGGGGAAACTTCTTTCTGATCTGTGCATTCAGCTAACAGAGTTAAACCATACTTTTGATTGAGCAGATCTGAACACTCTTTCTGTTGAAAATGCAACTGGACATTTGGAGCGCTAAGAGCGTAGTAGTGGAAAAAGGAATATATTCCAATATAAACTACACAGAAGCATTCTGTGAAACTTCTTTCTGATCTGAGCATTCAGCTAACAGAGTTAAACCATACTTTTGATTGAGCAGTTTTGAAACACTCTGTCTGTAGAAAATGCAACTGGACATTCTTAGCGCTAAGTGGGTAATAGTGGAAAAAAGAATATGTTCAAATATAAACTACACAGAAGCATTGTATGAAACTTCTTTCTGTTCTGTGCATTCAACTAACAGAGTTGAACCTTACTTTTGATTGAGCCGTTCTGAAACACTCTTTCTGTAGAAACAGCAATTGGACATTCTGAGCGCTAAGAGGCCTATATTGGGAAAAAGAATGTCTACAAATAAAAACTACACAGAAGAATTGTGTGAAACTTCTTTCTGTTCTGTTTGTTCAACTAAAAGAGTTGAACCTTAGTTTTGATTGAGCCGTTCTGAAACACTCTTTCTGTAGAAAATGCAAGTGGAGATTCGGAGCGCTAAGAGGGTACTAGTGGAAAAAGGAATGTCTCCAAATATAAACTACTCAGAATCATTCTGTGAAACTTTTTTCTGATCTGTGCATTCAGCTAACAGAGTTAAACCATACTTTTGATTGAGCAGATCTGAACACTCTTTCTGTAGAAAATGCAACTGGACATTTGGAGCGCTAAGAGAGTAGTAGTGAAAAAGGAATATATTCAAATATAAACTACACAGAAGCATTCTGTGAAACTTCTTTCTGATCTGAGCATTCAGCTAACAGAGTTAAACCATACTTTTGATTGAGCAGTTTTGAAACACTCTGTCTGTAGAAAATGCAACTGGACATTCGTAGCGCTAAGTGGGTAATAGTGGAAAAAAGAATATGTTCAAATATAAACTACACAGAAGCATTGTATGAAACTTCTTTCTGTTCTGTGCATTCAACTAACAGAGTTGAACCTTACTTTTGATTGAGCCTTTCTGAAACACTCTTTCTGTAGAAACTGCAATTGGACATTCTGAGCGCTAAGAGGCCTCTATTGGGAAAAATAATATCTTCAAATAAAAACTACACAGAAGCATTGTGTGAAACTTATTTCTGATATGTTCATTAAGCTAACAGAGTTAAACCATACTTTTGATTGCGCAGTTCTGAACACTCTTTCTGTAGAAAATGCAAGTGGACATTCGGAGCGCTAAGAGGGTAATAGTGGAAAAAGGAATATATTCAAATATAAACTACACAGTAGCATTCTGTGAAAATTCTTTCTGTTCTGTGCATTCAACTAACAGAGTTGAACCTTACTTTTGATTGAGCCGTTCTGAAACTCTCTATCTGTAGAAACTGCAATTGGACATGCTAAGCGCTAAGAGGCCTACATTGGGAAAAAGAATATCTTCAAATAAAAACTACACAGATGCATTCTGTGAAACTTATTTCTGATCTGTAAATTCAGTTAACAGAGATAAAACATATTTTTGATTGAGCAGTTATGAAACACTCTTTTTGTAGAAAATGCAAGTGGAGATTCCGAGCGCTAAGAGGGTAATAGTGGAAAAAGGAATGTCTTCAAATATAAACTACACAGAATCATTCGGGGAAACTTCTTTCTGATCTGTGCATTCAGCTAACAGAGTTAAACCATACTTTTGATTGTGCAGATCTGAACACTCTTTCTGTTGAAAATGCAACTGGACATTTGGAGCGCTAAGAGCGTAGTAGTGGAAAAAGGAATATATTCAAATATAAACTACACAGAAGCATTCTGTGAAACTTCTTTCTGATCTGAGCATTCAGCTAACAGAGTTAAACCATACTTTTGATTGAGCAGTTTTGAAACACTCTGTCTGTAGAAAATGCAACTGGACATTCGTAGCGCTAAGTGGGTAATAGTGGAAAAAAGAATATGTTCAAATATAAACTACACAGAAGCATTGTATGAAACTTCTTTCTGTTCTGTGCATTCAACTAACAGAGTTGAACCTTACTTTTGATTGAGCCGTTCTGAAACACTCTTTCTGTAGAAACTGCAATTGGACATTCTGAGCGCTAAGAGGCCTATATTGGGAAAAAGAATGTCTACAAATAAAAACTACACAGAAGAATTGTGTGAAACTTCTTTCTGTTCTGTTTGTTCAACTAAAAGAGTTGAACCATAGTTTTGATTGAGCCGTTCTGAAACACTCTTTCTGTAGAAAATGCAAGTGGAGATTCGGAGCGCTAAGAGGGTAATAGTGGAAAAAGGAATGTTTCTAAATATAAACTACTCAGAATCATTCTGTGAAACTTCTTTCTGATCTGTGCATTCAGCTAACAGAGTTAAACCATACTTTTGATTGAGCAGATCTGAACACTCTTTCTGTAGAAAATGCAACTGGACATTTGGAGCGCTAAGAGAGTAGTAGTGGAAAAAGGAATATATTCAAATATAAACTACACAGAAGCATTCTGTGAAACTTCTTTCTGATCTGAGCATTCAGCTAACAGAGTTAAACCATACTTTTGATTGAGCAGTTTTGAAACACTCTGTGTGTAGAAAATGCAACTGGACATTCGTAGCGCTAAGTGGGTAATAGTGGAAAAAAGAATATGTTCAAATATAAGCTACACAGAAGCATTGTATGAAACTTCTTTCTGTTCTGTGCATTCAACTAACAGAGTTGAACCTTACTTTTGATTGAGCCTTTCTGAAACACTCTTTCTGTAGAAACTGCAATTGGACATTCTGAGCGCTAAGAGGCCTCTATTGGGAAAAATAATATCTTCAAATAAAAACTACACAGAAGCATTGTGTGAAACTTATTTCTGATATGTTCATTAAGCTAACAGAGTTAAACCATACTTTTGATTGCGCAGTTCTGAACACTCTTTCTGTAGAAAATGCAAGTGGACATTCGGAGCGCTAAGAGGGTAATAGTGGAAAAAGGAATATATTCAAATATAAACTACACAGTAGCATTCTGTGAAAATTCTTTCTGTTCTGTGCATTCAACTATCAGAGTTGAACCTTACTTTTGATTGAGCCGTTCTGAAACTCTCTTTCTGTAGAAACTGCAATTGGACATGCTAAGCGCTAAGAGGCCTACATTGGGAAAAAGAATATCTTCAAATAAAAACTACACAGATGCATTCTGTGAAACTTATTTCTGATCTGTAAATTCAGTTAACAGAGATAAAACATATTTTTGATTGAGCAGTTATGAAACACTCTTTTTGTAGAAAATGCAAGTGGAGATTCGGAGCGCTAAGAGGGTAATAGTGGAAAAAGGAATGTCTTCAAATATAAACTACACAGAATCATTCGGGGAAACTTCTTTCTGATCTGTGCATTCAGCTAACAGAGTTAAACCATACTTTTGATTGAGCAGATCTGAACACTCTTTCTGTTGAAAATGCAACTGGACATTTGGAGCGCTAAGAGCGTAGTAGTGGAAAAAGGAATATATTCAAATATAAACTACACAGAAGCATTCTGTGAAACTTCTTTCTGATCTGAGCATTCAGCTAACAGAGTTAAACCATACTTTTGATTGAGCAGTTTTGAAACACTCTGTCTGTAGAAAATGCAACTGGACATTCGTAGCGCTAAGTGGGTAATAGTGGAAAAAAGAATATGTTCAAATATAAACTACACAGAAGCATTGTATGAAACTTCTTTCTGTTCTGTGCATTCAACTAACAGAGTTGAACCTTACTTTTGATTGAGCCGTTCTGAAACACTCTTTCTGTAGAAACTGCAATTGGACATTCTGAGCGCTAAGAGGCCTATATTGGGAAAAAGAATGTCTACAAATAAAAACTACACAGAAGAATTGTGTGAAACTTCTTTCTGTTCTGTTTGTTCAACTAAAAGAGTTGAACCTTAGTTTTGATTGAGCCGTTCTGAAATACTCTTTCTGTGGAAAATGCAAGTGGAGATTCGGAGCGCTAAGAGGGTAATAGTGGAAAAAGGAATGTCTCCAAATATAAACTACTCAGAATCATTCTGTGAAACTTCTTTCTGATCTGTGCATTCAGCTAACAGAGTTAAACCATACTTTTGATTGAGCAGATCTGAACACTCTTTCTGTAGAAAATGCAACTGGACATTTGGAGCGCTAAGAGAGTAGTAGTGGAAAAAGGAATATATTCAAATATAAACTACACAGAAGCATTCTGTGAAACTTCTTTCTGATCTGAGCATTCAGCTAACAGAGTTAAACCATACTTTTGATTGAGCAGTTTTGAAACACTCTGTCTGTAGAAAATGCAACTGGACATTCGTAGCGCTAAGTGGGTAATAGTGGAAAAAAGAATATGTTCAAATATAAGCTACACAGAACCATTGTATGAAACTTCTTTCTGTTCTGTGCATTCAACTAACAGAGTTGAACCTTACTTTTGATTGAGCCTTTCTGAAACACTCTTTCTGTAGAAACTGCAATTGGACATTCTGAGCGCTAAGAGGCCTCTATTGGGAAAAATAATATCTTCAAATAAAAACTACACAGAAGCATTGTGTGAAACTTATTTCTGATATGTTCATTAAGCTAACAGAGTTAAACCATACTTTTGATTGCGCAGTTCTGAACACTCTTTCTGTAGAAAATGCAAGTGGACATTCGGAGCGCTAAGAGGGTAATAGTGGAAAAAGGAATATATTCAAATATAAACTACACAGTAGCATTCTGTGAAAATTCTTTCTGTTCTGTGCATTCAACTATCAGAGTTGAACCTTACTTTTGATTGAGCCGTTCTGAAACTCTCTTTCTGTAGAAACTGCAATTGGACATGCTAAGCGCTAAGAGGCCTACATTGGGAAAAAGAATATCTTCAAATAAAAACTACACAGATGCATTCTGTGAAACTTATTTCTGATCTGTAAATTCAGTTAACAGAGATAAAACATATTTTTGATTGAGCAGTTATGAAACATTCTTTTTGTAGAAAATGCAAGTGGAGATTCGGAGCGCCAAGAGGGTTATAGTGGAAAAAGGAATGTCTTCAAATACAAACTACACAGAATCATTCGGTGAAACTTCTTTCTGATCTGTGCATTCAGCTAACAGAGTTAAACCATACTTTTGATTGAGCAGATCTGAACACTCTTTCTGTTGAAAATGCAACTGGACATTTGGAGCGCTAAGAGCGTAGTAGTGGAAAAAGGAATATATTCAAATATAAACTACACAGAAGCATTCTGTGAAACTTCTTTCTGATCTGAGCATTCAGCTAACAGAGTTAAACCATACTTTTGATTGAGCAGTTTTGAAACACTCTGTCTGTAGAAAATGCAACTGGACATTCATAGCGCTAAGTGGGTAATAGTGGAAAAAAGAATATGTTCAAATATAAACTACACAGAAGCATTGTATGAAACTTCTTTCTGTTCTGTGCATTCAACTAACAGAGTTGAACCTTACTTTTGATTGAGCCGTTCTGAAACACTCTTTCTGTAGAAACTGCAATTGGACATTCTGAGCGCTAAGAGGCCTATATTGGGAAAAAGAATGTCTACAAATAAAAACTACACAGAAGAATTGTGTGAAACTTCTTTCTGTTCTGTTTGTTCAACTAAAAGAGTTGAACCATAGTTTTGATTGAGCCGTTCTGAAACACTCTTTCTGTAGAAAATGCAAGTGGAGATTCGGAGCGCTAAGAGGGTAATAGTGGAAAAAGGAATGTCTCCAAATATAAACTACTCAGAATCATTCTGTGAAACTTCTTTCTGATCTGTGCATTCAGCTAACAGAGTTAAACCATACTTTTGATTGAGCAGATCTGAACACTCTTTCTGTAGAAAATGCAACTGGACATTTGGAGCGCTAAGAGAGTAGTAGTGGAAAAAGGAATATATTCAAATATAAACTACACAGAAGCATTCTGTGAAACTTCTTTCTGATCTGAGCATTCAGCTAACAGAGTTAAACCATACTTTTGATTGAGCAGTTTTGAAACACTCTGTGTGTAGAAAATGCAACTGGACATTCGTAGCGCTAAGTGGGTAATAGTGGAAAAAAGAATATGTTCAAATATAAGCTACACAGAAGCATTGTATGAAACTTCTTTCTGTTCTGTGCATTCAACTAACAGAGTTGAACCTTACTTTTGATTGAGCCTTTCTGAAACACTCTTTCTGTAGAAACTGCAATTGGACATTCTGAGCGCTAAGAGGCCTCTATTGGGAAAAATAATATCTTCAAATAAAAACTACACAGAAGCATTGTGTGAAACTTATTTCTGATATGTTCATTAAGCTAACAGAGTTAAACCATACTTTTGATTGCGCAGTTCTGAACACTCTTTCTGTAGAAAATGCAAGTGGACATTCGGAGCGCTAAGAGGGTAATAGTGGAAAAAGGAATATATTCAAATATAAACTACACAGTAGCATTCTGTGAAAATTCTTTCTGTTCTGTGCATTCAACTATCAGAGTTGAACCTTACTTTTGATTGAGCCGTTCTGAAACTCTCTTTCTGTAGAAACTGCAATTGGACATGCTAAGCGCTAAGAGGCCTACATTGGGAAAAAGAATATCTTCAAATAAAAACTACACAGATGCATTCTGTGAAACTTATTTCTGATCTGTAAATTCAGTTAACAGAGATAAAACATATTTTTGATTGAGCAGTTATGAAACACTCTTTTTGTAGAAAATGCAAGTGGAGATTCGGAGCGCTAAGAGGGTAATAGTGGAAAAAGGAATGTCTTCAAATATAAACTACACAGAATCATTCGGGGAAACTTCTTTCTGATCTGTGCATTCAGCTAACAGAGTTAAACCATACTTTTGATTGAGCAGATCTGAACACTCTTTCTGTTGAAAATGCAACTGGACATTTGGAGCGCTAAGAGCGTAGTAGTGGAAAAAGGAATATATTCAAATATAAACTACACAGAAGCATTCTGTGAAACTTCTTTCTGATCTGAGCATTCAGCTAACAGAGTTAAACCATACTTTTGATTGAGCAGTTTTGAAACACTCTGTCTGTAGAAAATGCAACTGGACATTCGTAGCGCTAAGTGGGTAATAGTGGAAAAAAGAATATGTTCAAATATAAACTACACAGAAGCATTGTATGAAACTTCTTTCTGTTCTGTGCATTCAACTAACAGAGTTGAACCTTACTTTTGATTGAGCCGTTCTGAAACACTCTTTCTGTAGAAACTGCAATTGGACATTCTGAGCGCTAAGAGGCCTATATTGGGAAAAAGAATGTCTACAAATAAAAACTACACAGAAGAATTGTGTGAAACTTCTTTCTGTTCTGTTTGTTCAACTAAAAGAGTTGAACCTTAGTTTTGATTGAGCCGTTCTGAAACACTCTTTCTGTGGAAAATGCAAGTGGAGATTCGGAGCGCTAAGAGGGTAATAGTGGAAAAAGGAATGTCTCCAAATATAAACTACACAGAATCATTCTGTGAAACTTCTTTCTGATCTGTGCATTCAGCTAACAGAGTTAAACCATACTTTTGATTGAGCAGATCTGAACACTCTTTCTGTAGAAAATGCAACTGGACATTTGGAGCGCTAAGAGAGTAGTAGTGGAAAAAGGAATATATTCAAATATAAACTACACAGAAGCATTCTGTGAAACTTCTTTCTGATCTGAGCATTCAGCTAACAGAGTTAAACCATACTTTTGATTGAGCAGTTTTGAAACACTCTGTCTGTAGAAAATGCAACTGGACATTCGTAGCGCTAAGTGGGTAATAGTGGAAAAAAGAATATGTTCAAATATAAGCTACACAGAACCATTGTATGAAACTTCTTTCTGTTCTGTGCATTCAACTAACAGAGTTGAACCTTACTTTTGATTGAGCCTTTCTGAAACACTCTTTCTGTAGAAACTGCAATTGGACATTCTGAGCGCTAAGAGGCCTCTATTGGGAAAAATAATATCTTCAAATAAAAACTACACAGAAGCATTGTGTGAAACTTATTTCTGATATGTTCATTAAGCTAACAGAGTTAAACCATACTTTTGATTGCGCAGTTCTGAACACTCTTTCTGTAGAAAATGCAAGTGGACATTCGGAGCGCTAAGAGGGTAATAGTGGAAAAAGGAATATATTCAAATATAAACTACACAGTAGCATTCTGTGAAAATTCTTTCTGTTCTGTGCATTCAACTATCAGAGTTGAACCTTACTTTTGATTGAGCCGTTCTGAAACTCTCTTTCTGTAGAAACTGCAATTGGACATGCTAAGCGCTAAGAGGCCTACATTGGGAAAAAGAATATCTTCAAATAAAAACTACACAGATGCATTCTGTGAAACTTATTTCTGATCTGTAAATTCAGTTAACAGAGATAAAACATATTTTTGATTGAGCAGTTATGAAACACTCTTTTTGTAGAAAATGCAAGTGGAGATTCGGAGCGCTAAGAGGGTAATAGTGGAAAAAGGAATGTCTTCAAATATAAACTACACAGAATCATTCGGGGAAACTTCTTTCTGATCTGTGCATTCAGCTAACAGAGTTAAACCATACTTTTGATTGAGCAGATCTGAACACTCTTTCTGTTGAAAATGCAACTGGACATTTGGAGCGCTAAGAGCGTAGTAGTGGAAAAAGGAATATATTCAAATATAAACTACACAGAAGCATTCTGTGAAACTTCTTTCTGATCTGAGCATTCAGCTAACAGAGTTAAACCATACTTTTGATTGAGCAGTTTTGAAACACTCTGTCTGTAGAAAATGCAACTGGACATTCGTAGCGCTAAGTGGGTAATAGTGGAAAAAAGAATATGTTCAAATATAAACTACACAGAAGCATTGTATGAAACTTCTTTCTGTTCTGTGCATTCAACTAACAGAGTTGAACCTTACTTTTGATTGAGCCGTTCTGAAACACTCTTACTGTAGAAACTGCAATTGGACATTCTGAGCGCTAAGAGGCCTATATTGGGAAAAAGAATGTCTACAAATAAAAACTACACAGAAGAATTGTGTGAAACTTCTTTCTGTTCTGTTTGTTCAACTAAAAGAGTTGAACCTTACTTTTGATTGAGCCGTTCTGAAACACTCTTTCTGTGGAAAATGCAAGTGGAGATTCGGAGCGCTAAGAGGGTAATAGTGGAAAAAGGAATGTCTCCAAATATAAACTACTCAGAATCATTCTGTGAAACTTCTTTCTGATCTGTGCATTCAGCTAACAGAGTTAAACCATACTTTTGATTGAGCAGATCTGAACACTCTTTCTGTAGAAAATGCAAGTGGACATTCGGAGCGCTAAGAGGGTAATAGTGGAAAAAGGAATATATTCAAATATAAACTACACAGTAGCATTCTGTGAAAATTCTTTCTGTTCTGTGCATTCAACTATCAGAGTTGAACCTTACTTTTGATTGAGCCGTTCTGAAACTCTCTTTCTGTAGAAACTGCAATTGGACATGCTAAGCGCTAAGAGGCCTACATTGGGAAAAAGAATATCTTCAAATAAAAACTACACAGATGCATTCTGTGAAACTTATTTCTGATCTGTAAATTCAGTTAACAGAGATAAAACATATTTTTGATTGAGCAGTTATGAAACACTCTTTTTGTAGAAAATGCAAGTGGAGATTCTGAGCGCTAAGAGGGTAATAGTGGAAAAAGGAATGTCTTCAAATATAAACTACACAGAATCATTCGGGGAAACTTCTTTCTGATCTGTGCATTCAGCTAACAGAGTTAAACCATACTTTTGATTGAGCAGATCTGAACACTCTTTCTGTTGAAAATGCAACTGGACATTTGGAGCGCTAAGAGCGTAGTAGTGGAAAAAGGAATATATTCAAATATAAACTACACAGAAGCATTCTGTGAAACTTCTTTCTGATCTGAGCATTCAGCAAACAGAGTTAAACCATACTTTTGATTGAGCAGTTTTGAAACACTCTGTCTGTAGAAAATGCAACTGGACATTCGTAGCGCTAAGTGGGTAATAGTGGAAAAAAGAATATGTTCAAATATAAACTACACAGAAGCATTGTATGAAACTTCTTTCTGTTCTGTGCATTCAACTAACAGAGTTGAACCTTACTTTTGATTGAGCCGTTCTGAAACACTCTTTCTGTAGAAACTGCAATTGGACATTCTGAGTGCTAAGAGGCCTATATTGGGAAAAAGAATGTCTACAAATAAAAACTACACAGAAGAATTGTGTGAAACTTCTTTCTGTTCTGTTCGTTCAACTAAAAGAGTTGAACCTTAGTTTTGATTGAGCCGTTCTGAAACACTCTTTCTGTGGAAAATGCAAGTGGAGATTCGGAGCGCTAAGAGGGTAATAGTGGAAAAAGGAATGTCTCCAAATATAAACTACTCAGAATCATTCTGTGAAACTTCTTTCTGATCTGTGCATTCAGCTAACAGAGTTAAACCATACTTTTGATTGAGCAGATCTGAACACTCTTTCTGTAGAAAATGCAACTGGACATTTGGAGCGCTAAGAGAGTAGTAGTGGAAAAAGGAATATATTCAAATATAAACTACACAGAAGCATTCTGTGAAACTTCTTTCTGATCTGAGCATTCAGCTAACAGAGTTAAACCATACTTTTGATTGAGCAGTTTTGAAACACTCTGTCTGTAGAAAATGCAACTGGACATTCGTAGCGCTAAGTGGGTAATAGTGGAAAAAAGAATATGTTCAAATATAAGCTACACAGAACCATTGTATGAAACTTCTTTCTGTTCTGTGCATTCAACTAACAGAGTTGAACCTTACTTTTGATTGAGCCTTTCTGAAACACTCTTTCTGTAGAAACTGCAATTGGACATTCTGAGCGCTAAGAGGCCTCTATTGGGAAAAATAATATCTTCAAATAAAAACTACACAGAAGCATTGTGTGAAACTTATTTCTGATATGTTCATTAAGCTAACAGAGTTAAACCATACTTTTGATTGCGCAGTTCTGAACACTCTTTCTGTAGAAAATGCAAGTGGACATTCGGAGCGCTAAGAGGGTAATAGTGGAAAAAGGAATATATTCAAATATAAACTACACAGTAGCATTCTGTGAAAATTCTTTCTGTTCTGTGCATTCAACTATCAGAGTTGAACCTTACTTTTGATTGAGCCGTTCTGAAACTCTCTTTCTGTAGAAACTGCAATTGGACATGCTAAGCGCTAAGAGGCCTACATTGGGAAAAAGAATATCTTCAAATAAAAACTACACAGATGCATTCTGTGAAACTTATTTCTGATCTGTAAATTCAGTTAACAGAGATAAAACATATTTTTGATTGAGCAGTTATGAAACACTCTTTTTGTAGAAAATGCAAGTGGAGATTCGGAGCGCTAAGAGGGTAATAGTGGAAAAAGGAATGTCTTCAAATATAAACTACACAGAATCATTCGGGGAAACTTCTTTCTGATCTGTGCATTCAGCTAACAGAGTTAAACCATACTTTTGATTGAGCAGATCTGAACACTCTTTCTGTTGAAAATGCAACTGGACATTTGGAGCGCTAAGAGCGTAGTAGTGGAAAAAGGAATATATTCAAATATAAACTACACAGAAGCATTCTGTGAAACTTCTTTCTGATCTGAGCATTCAGCTAACAGAGTTAAACCATACTTTTGATTGAGCAGTTTTGAAACACTCTGTCTGTAGAAAATGCAACTGGACATTCGTAGCGCTAAGTGGGTAATAGTGGAAAAAAGAATATGTTCAAATATAAACTACACAGAAGCATTGTATGAAACTTCTTTCTGTTCTGTGCATTCAACTAACAGGGTTGAACCTTACTTTTGATTGAGCCGTTCTGAAACACTCTTTCTGTAGAAACTGCAATTGGACATTCTGAGCGCTAAGAGGCCTATATTGGGAAAAAGAATGTCTACAAATAAAAACTACACAGAAGAATTGTGTGAAACTTCTTTCTGTTCTGTTTGTTCAACTAAAAGAGTTGAACCTTAGTTTTGATTGAGCCGTTCTGAAACACTCTTTCTGTGGAAAATGCAAGTGGAGATTCGGAGCGCTAAGAGGGTAATAGTGGAAAAAGGAATGTCTCCAAATATAAACTACTCAGAATCATTCTGTGAAACTTCTTTCTGATCTGTGCATTCAGCTAACAGAGTTAAACCATACTTTTGATTGAGCAGATCTGAACACTCTTTCTGTAGAAAATGCAAGTGGACATTCGGAGCGCTAAGAGGGTAATAGTGGAAAAAGGAATATATTCAAATATAAACTACACAGTAGCATTCTGTGAAAATTCTTTCTGTTCTGTGCATTCAACTATCAGAGTTGAACCTTACTTTTGATTGAGCCGTTCTGAAACTCTCTTTCTGTAGAAACTGCAATTGGACATGCTAAGCGCTAAGAGGCCTACATTGGGAAAAAGAATATCTTCAAATAAAAACTACACAGATGCATTCTGTGAAACTTATTTCTGATCTGTAAATTCAGTTAACAGAGATAAAACATATTTTTGATTGAGCAGTTATGAAACACTCTTTTTGTAGAAAATGCAAGTGGAGATTCGGAGCGCTAAGAGGGTAATAGTGGAAAAAGGAATGTCTTCAAATATAAACTACACAGAATCATTCGGGGAAACTTCTTTCTGATCTGTGCATTCAGCTAACAGAGTTAAACCATACTTTTGATTGAGCAGATCTGAACACTCTTTCTGTTGAAAATGCAACTGGACATTTGGAGCGCTAAGAGCGTAGTAGTGGAAAAAGGAATATATTCAAATATAAACTACACAGAAGCATTCTGTGAAACTTCTTTCTGATCTGAGCATTCAGCTAACAGAGTTAAACCATACTTTTGATTGAGCAGTTTTGAAACACTCTGTCTGTAGAAAATGCAACTGGACATTCGTAGCGCTAAGTGGGTAATAGTGGAAAAAAGAATATGTTCAAATATAAACTACACAGAAGCATTGTATGAAACTTCTTTCTGTTCTGTGCATTCAAGTAACAGAGTTGAACCTTACTTTTGATTGAGCCGTTCCGAAACACTCTTTCTGTAGAAACTGCAATTGGACATTCTGAGCGCTAAGAGGCCTATATTGGGAAAAAGAATGTCTACAAATAAAAACTACACAGAAGAATTGTGTGAAACTTCTTTCTGTTCTGTTCGTTCAACTAAAAGAGTTGAACCTTAGTTTTGATTGAGCCGTTCTGAAACACTCTTTCTGTGGAAAATGCAAGTGGAGATTCGGAGCGCTAAGAGGGTAATAGTGGAAAAAGGAATGTCTCCAAATATAAACTACTCAGAATCATTCTGTGAAACTTCTTTCTGATCTGTGCATTCAGCTAACAGAGTTAAACCATACTTTTGATTGAGCAGATCTGAACACTCTTTCTGTAGAAAATGCAACTGGACATTTGGAGCGCTAAGAGAGTAGTAGTGGAAAAAGGAATATATTCAAATATAAACTACACAGAAGCATTCTGTGAAACTTCTTTCTGATCTGAGCATTCAGCTAACAGAGTTAAACCATACTTTTGATTGAGCAGTTTTGAAACACTCTGTCTGTAGAAAATGCAACTGGACATTCGTAGCGCTAAGTGGGTAATAGTGGAAAAAAGAATATGTTCAAATATAAGCTACACAGAACCATTGTATGAAACTTCTTTCTGTTCTGTGCATTCAACTAACAGAGTTGAACCTTACTTTTGATTGAGCCTTTCTGAAACACTCTTTCTGTAGAAACTGCAATTGGACATTCTGAGCGCTAAGAGGCCTATATTGGGAAAAATAATATCTTCAAATAAAAACTACACAGAAGCATTGTGTGAAACTTATTTCTGATATGTTCATTAAGCTAACAGAGTTAAACCATACTTTTGATTGCGCAGTTCTGAACACTCTTTCTGTAGAAAATGCAAGTGGACATTCGGAGCGCTAAGAGGGTAATAGTGGAAAAAGGAATATATTCAAATATAAACTACACAGTAGCATTCTGTGAAAATTCTTTCTGTTCTGTGCATTCAACTATCAGAGTTGAACCTTACTTTTGATTGAGCCGTTCTGAAACTCTCTTTCTGTAGAAACTGCAATTGGACATGCTAAGCGCTAACAGGCCTACATTGGGAAAAAGAATATCTTCAAATAAAAACTACACAGATGCATTCTGTGAAACTTATTTCTGATCTGTAAATTCAGTTAACAGAGATAAAACATATTTTTGATTGAGCAGTTATGAAACACTCTTTTTGTAGAAAATGCAAGTGGAGATTCGGAGCGCTAAGAGGGTAATAGTGGAAAAAGGAATGTCTTCAAATATAAACTACACAGAATCATTCGGGGAAACTTCTTTCTGATCTGTGCATTCAGCTAACAGAATTAAACCATACTTTTGATTGAGCAGATCTGAACACTCTTTCTGTTGAAAATGCAACTGGACATTTGGAGCGCTAAGAGCGTAGTAGTGGAAAAAGGAATATATTCAAATATAAACTACACAGAAGCATTCTGTGAAACTTCGTTCTGATCTGAGCATTCAGCTAACAGAGTTAAACCATACTTTTGATTGAGCAGTTTTGAAACACTCTGTCTGTAGAAAATGCAACTGGACATTCGTAGCGCTAAGTGGGTAATAGTGGAAAAAAGAATATGTTCAAATATAAACTACACAGAAGCATTGTATGAAACTTCTTTCTGTTCTGTGCATTCAACTAACAGAGTTGAACCTTACTTTTGATTGAGCCGTTCTGAAACACTCTTTCTGTAGAAACTGCAATTGGACATTCTGAGCGCTAAGGGGCCTATATTGGGAAAAAGAATGTCTACAAATAAAAACTACACAGAAGAATTGTGTGAAACTTCTTTCTGTTCTGTTTGTTCAACTAAAAGAGTTGAACCTTAGTTTTGATTGAGCCGTTCTGAAACACTCTTTCTGTGGAAAATGCAAGTGGAGATTCGGAGCGCTAAGAGGGTAATAGTGGAAAAAGGAATGTCTCCAAATATAAACTACACAGAATCATTCTGTGAAACTTCTTTCTGATCTGTGCATTCAGCTAACAGAGTTAAACCATACTTTTGATTGAGCAGATCTGAACACTCTTTCTGTAGAAAATGCAACTGGACATTTGGAGCGCTAAGAGAGTAGTAGTGGAAAAAGGAATATATTCAAATATAAACTACACAGAAGCATTCTGTGAAACTTCTTTCTGATCTGAGCATTCAGCTAACAGAGTTAAACCATACTTTTGATTGAGCAGTTTTGAAACACTCTGTCTGTAGAAAATGCAACTGGACATTCGTAGCGCTAAGTGGGTAATAGTGGAAAAAAGAATATGTTCAAATATAAGCTACACAGAACCATTGTATGAAACTTCTTTCTGTTCTGTGCATTCAACTAACAGAGTTGAACCTTACTTTTGATTGAGCCTTTCTGAAACACTCTTTCTGTAGAAACTGCAATTGGACATTCTGAGCGCTAAGAGGCCTCTATTGGGAAAAATAATATCTTCAAATAAAAACTACACAGAAGCATTGTGTGAAACTTATTTCTGATATGTTCATTAAGCTAACAGAGTTAAACCATACTTTTGATTGCGCAGTTCTGAACACTCTTTCTGTAGAAAATGCAAGTGGACATTCGGAGCGCTAAGAGGGTAATAGTGGAAAAAGGAATATATTCAAATATAAACTACACAGTAGCATTCTGTGAAAATTCTTTCTGTTCTGTGCATTCAACTATCAGAGTTGAACCTTACTTTTGATTGAGCCGTTCTGAAACTCTCTTTCTGTAGAAACTGCAATTGGACATGCTAAGCGCTAAGAGGCCTACATTGGGAAAAAGAATATCTTCAAATAAAAACTACACAGATGCATTCTGTGAAACTTATTTCTGATCTGTAAATTCAGTTAACAGAGATAAAACATATTTTTGATTGAGCAGTTATGAAACACTCTTTTTGTAGAAAATGCAAGTGGAGATTCGGAGCGCTAAGAGGGTAATAGTGGAAAAAGGAATGTCTTCAAATATAAACTACACAGAATCATTCGGGGAAACTTCTTTCTGATCTGTGCATTCAGCTAACAGAGTTAAACCATACTTTTGATTGAGCAGATCTGAACACTCTTTCTGTTGAAAATGCAACTGGACATTTGGAGCGCTAAGAGCGTAGTAGTGGAAAAAGGAATATATTCAAATATAAACTACACAGAAGCATTCTGTGAAACTTCTTTCTGATCTGAGCATTCAGCTAACAGAGTTAAACCATACTTTTGATTGAGCAGTTTTGAAACACTCTGTCTGTAGAAAATGCAACTGGACATTCGTAGCGCTAAGTGGGTAATAGTGGAAAAAAGAATATGTTCAAATATAAACTACACAGAAGCATTGTATGAAACTTCTTTCTGTTCTGTGCATTCAACTAACAGAGTTGAACCTTACTTTTGATTGAGCCGTTCTGAAACACTCTTTCTGTAGAAACTGCAATTGGACATTCTGAGCGCTAAGAGGCCTATATTGGGAAAAAGAATGTCTACAAATAAAAACTACACAGAAGAATTGTGTGAAACTTCTTTCTGTTCTGTTTGTTCAACTAAAAGAGTTGAACCTTACTTTTGATTGAGCCGTTCTGAAACACTCTTTCTGTGGAAAATGCAAGTGGAGATTCGGAGCGCTAAGAGGGTAATAGTGGAAAAAGGAATGTCTCCAAATATAAACTACTCAGAATCATTCTGTGAAACTTCTTTCTGATCTGTGCATTCAGCTAACAGAGTTAAACCATACTTTTGATTGAGCAGATCTGAACACTCTTTCTGTAGAAAATGCAAGTGGACATTCGGAGCGCTAAGAGGGTAATAGTGGAAAAAGGAATATATTCAAATATAAACTACACAGTAGCATTCTGTGAAAATTCTTTCTGTTCTGTGCATTCAACTATCAGAGTTGAACCTTACTTTTGATTGAGCCGTTCTGAAACTCTCTTTCTGTAGAAACTGCAATTGGACATGCTAAGCGCTAAGAGGCCTACATTGGGAAAAAGAATATCTTCAAATAAAAACTACACAGATGCATTCTGTGAAACTTATTTCTGATCTGTAAATTCAGTTAACAGAGATAAAACATATTTTTGATTGAGCAGTTATGAAACACTCTTTTTGTAGAAAATGCAAGTGGAGATTCTGAGCGCTAAGAGGGTAATAGTGGAAAAAGGAATGTCTTCAAATATAAACTACACAGAATCATTCGGGGAAACTTCTTTCTGATCTGTGCATTCAGCTAACAGAGTTAAACCATACTTTTGATTGAGCAGATCTGAACACTCTTTCTGTTGAAAATGCAACTGGACATTTGGAGCGCTAAGAGCGTAGTAGTGGAAAAAGGAATATATTCAAATATAAACTACACAGAAGCATTCTGTGAAACTTCTTTCTGATCTGAGCATTCAGCAAACAGAGTTAAACCATACTTTTGATTGAGCAGTTTTGAAACACTCTGTCTGTAGAAAATGCAACTGGACATTCGTAGCGCTAAGTGGGTAATAGTGGAAAAAAGAATATGTTCAAATATAAACTACACAGAAGCATTGTATGAAACTTCTTTCTGTTCTGTGCATTCAACTAACAGAGTTGAACCTTACTTTTGATTGAGCCGTTCTGAAACACTCTTTCTGTAGAAACTGCAATTGGACATTCTGAGTGCTAAGAGGCCTATATTGGGAAAAAGAATGTCTACAAATAAAAACTACACAGAAGAATTGTGTGAAACTTCTTTCTGTTCTGTTCGTTCAACTAAAAGAGTTGAACCTTAGTTTTGATTGAGCCGTTCTGAAACACTCTTTCTGTGGAAAATGCAAGTGGAGATTCGGAGCGCTAAGAGGGTAATAGTGGAAAAAGGAATGTCTCCAAATATAAACTACTCAGAATCATTCTGTGAAACTTCTTTCTGATCTGTGCATTCAGCTAACAGAGTTAAACCATACTTTTGATTGAGCAGATCTGAACACTCTTTCTGTAGAAAATGCAACTGGACATTTGGAGCGCTAAGAGAGTAGTAGTGGAAAAAGGAATATATTCAAATATAAACTACACAGAAGCATTCTGTGAAACTTCTTTCTGATCTGAGCATTCAGCTAACAGAGTTAAACCATACTTTTGATTGAGCAGTTTTGAAACACTCTGTCTGTAGAAAATGCAACTGGACATTCGTAGCGCTAAGTGGGTAATAGTGGAAAAAAGAATATGTTCAAATATAAGCTACACAGAACCATTGTATGAAACTTCTTTCTGTTCTGTGCATTCAACTAACAGAGTTGAACCTTACTTTTGATTGAGCCTTTCTGAAACACTCTTTCTGTAGAAACTGCAATTGGACATTCTGAGCGCTAAGAGGCCTCTATTGGGAAAAATAATATCTTCAAATAAAAACTACACAGAAGCATTGTGTGAAACTTATTTCTGATATGTTCATTAAGCTAACAGAGTTAAACCATACTTTTGATTGCGCAGTTCTGAACACTCTTTCTGTAGAAAATGCAAGTGGACATTCGGAGCGCTAAGAGGGTAATAGTGGAAAAAGGAATATATTCAAATATAAACTACACAGTAGCATTCTGTGAAAATTCTTTCTGTTCTGTGCATTCAACTATCAGAGTTGAACCTTACTTTTGATTGAGCCGTTCTGAAACTCTCTTTCTGTAGAAACTGCAATTGGACATGCTAAGCGCTAAGAGGCCTACATTGGGAAAAAGAATATCTTCAAATAAAAACTACACAGATGCATTCTGTGAAACTTATTTCTGATCTGTAAATTCAGTTAACAGAGATAAAACATATTTTTGATTGAGCAGTTATGAAACACTCTTTTTGTAGAAAATGCAAGTGGAGATTCGGAGCGCTAAGAGGGTAATAGTGGAAAAAGGAATGTCTTCAAATATAAACTACACAGAATCATTCGGGGAAACTTCTTTCTGATCTGTGCATTCAGCTAACAGAGTTAAACCATACTTTTGATTGAGCAGATCTGAACACTCTTTCTGTTGAAAATGCAACTGGACATTTGGAGCGCTAAGAGCGTAGTAGTGGAAAAAGGAATATATTCAAATATAAACTACACAGAAGCATTCTGTGAAACTTCTTTCTGATCTGAGCATTCAGCTAACAGAGTTAAACCATACTTTTGATTGAGCAGTTTTGAAACACTCTGTCTGTAGAAAATGCAACTGGACATTCGTAGCGCTAAGTGGGTAATAGTGGAAAAAAGAATATGTTCAAATATAAACTACACAGAAGCATTGTATGAAACTTCTTTCTGTTCTGTGCATTCAACTAACAGGGTTGAACCTTACTTTTGATTGAGCCGTTCTGAAACACTCTTTCTGTAGAAACTGCAATTGGACATTCTGAGCGCTAAGAGGCCTATATTGGGAAAAAGAATGTCTACAAATAAAAACTACACAGAAGAATTGTGTGAAACTTCTTTCTGTTCTGTTTGTTCAACTAAAAGAGTTGAACCTTAGTTTTGATTGAGCCGTTCTGAAACACTCTTTCTGTGGAAAATGCAAGTGGAGATTCGGAGCGCTAAGAGGGTAATAGTGGAAAAAGGAATGTCTCCAAATATAAACTACTCAGAATCATTCTGTGAAACTTCTTTCTGATCTGTGCATTCAGCTAACAGAGTTAAACCATACTTTTGATTGAGCAGATCTGAACACTCTTTCTGTAGAAAATGCAAGTGGACATTCGGAGCGCTAAGAGGGTAATAGTGGAAAAAGGAATATATTCAAATATAAACTACACAGTAGCATTCTGTGAAAATTCTTTCTGTTCTGTGCATTCAACTATCAGAGTTGAACCTTACTTTTGATTGAGCCGTTCTGAAACTCTCTTTCTGTAGAAACTGCAATTGGACATGCTAAGCGCTAAGAGGCCTACATTGGGAAAAAGAATATCTTCAAATAAAAACTACACAGATGCATTCTGTGAAACTTATTTCTGATCTGTAAATTCAGTTAACAGAGATAAAACATATTTTTGATTGAGCAGTTATGAAACACTCTTTTTGTAGAAAATGCAAGTGGAGATTCGGAGCGCTAAGAGGGTAATAGTGGAAAAAGGAATGTCTTCAAATATAAACTACACAGAATCATTCGGGGAAACTTCTTTCTGATCTGTGCATTCAGCTAACAGAGTTAAACCATACTTTTGATTGAGCAGATCTGAACACTCTTTCTGTTGAAAATGCAACTGGACATTTGGAGCGCTAAGAGCGTAGTAGTGGAAAAAGGAATATATTCAAATATAAACTACACAGAAGCATTCTGTGAAACTTCTTTCTGATCTGAGCATTCAGCTAACAGAGTTAAACCATACTTTTGATTGAGCAGTTTTGAAACACTCTGTCTGTAGAAAATGCAACTGGACATTCGTAGCGCTAAGTGGGTAATAGTGGAAAAAAGAATATGTTCAAATATAAACTACACAGAAGCATTGTATGAAACTTCTTTCTGTTCTGTGCATTCAAGTAACAGAGTTGAACCTTACTTTTGATTGAGCCGTTCCGAAACACTCTTTCTGTAGAAACTGCAATTGGACATTCTGAGCGCTAAGAGGCCTATATTGGGAAAAAGAATGTCTACAAATAAAAACTACACAGAAGAATTGTGTGAAACTTCTTTCTGTTCTGTTCGTTCAACTAAAAGAGTTGAACCTTAGTTTTGATTGAGCCGTTCTGAAACACTCTTTCTGTGGAAAATGCAAGTGGAGATTCGGAGCGCTAAGAGGGTAATAGTGGAAAAAGGAATGTCTCCAAATATAAACTACTCAGAATCATTCTGTGAAACTTCTTTCTGATCTGTGCATTCAGCTAACAGAGTTAAACCATACTTTTGATTGAGCAGATCTGAACACTCTTTCTGTAGAAAATGCAACTGGACATTTGGAGCGCTAAGAGAGTAGTAGTGGAAAAAGGAATATATTCAAATATAAACTACACAGAAGCATTCTGTGAAACTTCTTTCTGATCTGAGCATTCAGCTAACAGAGTTAAACCATACTTTTGATTGAGCAGTTTTGAAACACTCTGTCTGTAGAAAATGCAACTGGACATTCGTAGCGCTAAGTGGGTAATAGTGGAAAAAAGAATATGTTCAAATATAAGCTACACAGAACCATTGTATGAAACTTCTTTCTGTTCTGTGCATTCAACTAACAGAGTTGAACCTTACTTTTGATTGAGCCTTTCTGAAACACTCTTTCTGTAGAAACTGCAATTGGACATTCTGAGCGCTAAGAGGCCTATATTGGGAAAAATAATATCTTCAAATAAAAACTACACAGAAGCATTGTGTGAAACTTATTTCTGATATGTTCATTAAGCTAACAGAGTTAAACCATACTTTTGATTGCGCAGTTCTGAACACTCTTTCTGTAGAAAATGCAAGTGGACATTCGGAGCGCTAAGAGGGTAATAGTGGAAAAAGGAATATATTCAAATATAAACTACACAGTAGCATTCTGTGAAAATTCTTTCTGTTCTGTGCATTCAACTATCAGAGTTGAACCTTACTTTTGATTGAGCCGTTCTGAAACTCTCTTTCTGTAGAAACTGCAATTGGACATGCTAAGCGCTAACAGGCCTACATTGGGAAAAAGAATATCTTCAAATAAAAACTACACAGATGCATTCTGTGAAACTTATTTCTGATCTGTAAATTCAGTTAACAGAGATAAAACATATTTTTGATTGAGCAGTTATGAAACACTCTTTTTGTAGAAAATGCAAGTGGAGATTCGGAGCGCTAAGAGGGTAATAGTGGAAAAAGGAATGTCTTCAAATATAAACTACACAGAATCATTCGGGGAAACTTCTTTCTGATCTGTGCATTCAGCTAACAGAATTAAACCATACTTTTGATTGAGCAGATCTGAACACTCTTTCTGTTGAAAATGCAACTGGACATTTGGAGCGCTAAGAGCGTAGTAGTGGAAAAAGGAATATATTCAAATATAAACTACACAGAAGCAGTCTGTGAAACTTCGTTCTGATCTGAGCATTCAGCTAACAGAGTTAAACCATACTTTTGATTGAGCAGTTTTGAAACACTCTGTCTGTAGAAAATGCAACTGGACATTCGTAGCGCTAAGTGGGTAATAGTGGAAAAAAGAATATGTTCAAATATAAACTACACAGAAGCATTGTATGAAACTTCTTTCTGTTCTGTGCATTCAACTAACAGAGTTGAACCTTACTTTTGATTGAGCCGTTCTGAAACACTCTTTCTGTAGAAACTGCAATTGGACATTCTGAGCGCTAAGGGGCCTATATTGGGAAAAAGAATGTCTACAAATAAAAACTACACAGAAGAATTGTGTGAAACTTCTTTCTGTTCTGTTTGTTCAACTAAAAGAGTTGAACCTTAGTTTTGATTGAGATGTTCTGAAACACTCTTTCTGTAGAAAATGCAAGTGGAGATTCGGAGCGCTAAGAGGGTAATAGTGGAAAAAGGAATGTCTCCAAATATAAACTACTCAGAATCATTCTGTGAAACTTCTTTCTGATCTGTGCATTCAGCTAACAGAGTTAAACCATACTTTTGATTGAGCAGATCTGAACACTCTTTCTGTAGAAAATGCAACTGGACATTTGGAGCGCTAAGAGAGTAGTAGTGGAAAAAGGAATATATTCAAATATAAACTACACAGAAGCATTCTGTGAAACTTCTTTCTGATCTGAGCATTCAGCTAACAGAGTTAAACCATACTTTTGATTGAGCAGTTTTGAAACACTCTGTCTGTAGAAAATGCAACTGGACATTCGTAGCGCTAAGTGGGTAATAGTGGAAAAAAGAATATGTTCAAATATAAACTACACAGAAGCATTGTATGAAACTTCTTTCTGTTCTGTGCATTCAACTAACAGAGTTGAACCTTACTTTTGATTGAGCCGTTCCGAAACACTCTTTCTGTAGAAACTGCAATTGGACATTCTGAGCGCTAAGAGGCCTATATTGGGAAAAAGAATGTCTACAAATAAAAACTACACAGAAGAATTGTGTGAAACTTCTTTCTGTTCTGTTCGTTCAACTAAAAGAGTTGAACCTTAGTTTTGATTGAGCCGTTCTGAAACACTCTTTCTGTGGAAAATGCAAGTGGAGATTCGGAGCGCTAAGAGGGTAATAGTGGAAAAAGGAATGTCTCCAAATATAAACTACTCAGAATCATTCTGTGAAACTTCTTTCTGATCTGTGCATTCAGCTAACAGAGTTAAACCATACTTTTGATTGAGCAGATCTGAACACTCTTTCTGTAGAAAATGCAACTGGACATTTGGAGCGCTAAGAGAGTAGTAGTGGAAAAAGGAATATATTCAAATATAAACTACACAGAAGCATTCTGTGAAACTTCTTTCTGATCTGAGCATTCAGCTAACAGAGTTAAACCATACTTTTGATTGAGCAGTTTTGAAACACTCTGTCTGTAGAAAATGCAACTGGACATTCGTAGCGCTAAGTGGGTAATAGTGGAAAAAAGAATATGTTCAAATATAAGCTACACAGAACCATTGTATGAAACTTCTTTCTGTTCTGTGCATTCAACTAACAGAGTTGAACCTTACTTTTGATTGAGCCTTTCTGAAACACTCTTTCTGTAGAAACTGCAATTGGACATTCTGAGCGCTAAGAGGCCTCTATTGGGAAAAATAATATCTTCAAATAAAAACTACACAGAAGCATTGTGTGAAACTTATTTCTGATATGTTCATTAAGCTAACAGAGTTAAACCATACTTTTGATTGCGCAGTTCTGAACACTCTTTCTGTAGAAAATGCAAGTGGACATTCGGAGCGCTAAGAGGGTAATAGTGGAAAAAGGAATATATTCAAATATAAACTACACAGTAGCATTCTGTGAAAATTCTTTCTGTTCTGTGCATTCAACTATCAGAGTTGAACCTTACTTTTGATTGAGCCGTTCTGAAACTCTCTTTCTGTAGAAACTGCAATTGGACATGCTAAGCGCTAAGAGGCCTACATTGGGAAAAAGAATATCTTCAAATAAAAACTACACAGATGCATTCTGTGAAACTTATTTCTGATCTGTAAATTCAGTTAACAGAGATAAAACATATTTTTGATTGAGCAGTTATGAAACACTCTTTTTGTAGAAAATGCAAGTGGAGATTCGGAGCGCTAAGAGGGTAATAGTGGAAAAATTAATGTCTTCAAATATAAACTACACAGAATCATTCGGGGAAACTTCTTTCTGATCTGTGCATTCAGCTAACAGAATTAAACCATACTTTTGATTGAGCAGATCTGAACACTCTTTCTGTTGAAAATGCAACTGGACATTTGGAGCGCTAAGAGCGTAGTAGTGGAAAAAGGAATATATTCAAATATAAACTACACAGAAGCATTCTGTGAAACTTCGTTCTGATCTGAGCATTCAGCTAACAGAGTTAAACCATACTTTTGATTGAGCAGTTTTGAAACACTCTGTCTGTAGAAAATGCAACTGGACATTCGTAGCGCTAAGTGGGTAATAGTGGAAAAAAGAATATGTTCAAATATAAACTACACAGAAGCATTGTATGAAACTTCTTTCTGTTGTGTGCATTCAACTAACAGAGTTGAACCTTACTTTTGATTGAGCCGTTCTGAAACACTCTTTCTGTAGAAACTGCAATTGGACATTCTGAGCGCTAAGGGGCCTATATTGGGAAAAAGAATGTCTACAAATAAAAACTACACAGAAGAATTGTGTGAAACTTCTTTCTGTTCTGTTTGTTCAACTAAAAGAGTTGAACCTTAGTTTTGATTGAGATGTTCTGAAACACTCTTTCTGTAGAAAATGCAAGTGGAGATTCGGAGCGCTAAGAGGGTAATAGTGGAAAAAGGAATGTCTCCAAATATAAACTACTCAGAATCATTCTGTGAAACTTCTTTCTGATCTGTGCATTCAGCTAACAGAGTTAAACCATACTTTTGATTGAGCAGATCTGAACACTCTTTCTGTTGAAAATGCAACTGGACATTTGGAGGGCTAAGAGCGTAGTAGTGGAAAAAGGAATATATTCAAATATAAACTACACAGAAGCATTCTGTGAAACTTCTTTCTGATCTGAGCATTCAGCTAACAGAGTTAAACCATACTTTTGATTGAGCAGTTTTGAAACACTCTGTCTGTAGAAAATGCAACTGGACATTCGTAGCGCTAAGTGGGTAATAGTGGAAAAAAGAATATGTTCAAATATAAACTACACAGAAGCATTGTATGAAACTTCTTTCTGTTCTGTGCATTCAACTAACAGAGTTGAACCTTACTTTTCATTGAGCCGTTCTGAAACACTCTTTCTGTAGAAACTGCAATTGGAAATTCTGAGCGCTAAGAGGCCTATATTGGGAAAAAGAATGTCTACAAATAAAAACTACACAGAAGAATTGTGTGAAACTTCTTTCTGTTCTGTTTGTTCAACTAAAAGAGTTGAACCTTAGTTTTGATTGAGATGTTCTGAAACACTCTTTCCGTAGAAAATGCAAGTGGAGATTCGGAGCGCTAAGAGGGTAATAGTGGAAAAAGGAATGTATCCAAATATAAACTACTCAGAATCATTCTGTGAAACTTCTTTCTGATCTGTGCATTCAGCTAACAGAGTTAAACCATACTTTTGATTGAGCAGATCTGAACACTCTTTCTGTAGAAAATGCAACTGGACATTTGGAGCGCTAAGAGAGTAGTAGTGGAAAAAGGAATATATTCAAATATAAACTACACAGAAGCATTCTGTGAAACTTCTTTCTGATCTGAGCATTCAGCTAACAGAGTTAAACCATACTTTTGATTGAGCAGTTTTGAAACACTCTGTCTGTAGAAAATGCAACTGGACATTCGTAGCGCTAAGTGGGTAATAGTGGAAAAAAGAATATGTTCAAATATAAACTACACAGAAGCATTGTATGAAACTTCTTTCTGTTCTGTGCATTCAACTAACAGAGTTGAACCTTACTTTTGATTGAGCCTTTCTGAAACACTCTTTCTGTAGAAACTGCAATTGGACATTCTGAGCGCTAAGAGGCCTCTATTGGGAAAAATAATATCTTCAAATAAAAACTACACCGAAGCATTGTGTGAAACTTATTTCTGATATGTTCATTAAGCTAACAGAGTTAAACCATACTTTTGATTGCGCAGTTCTGAACACTCTTTCTGTAGAAAATGCAAGTGGACATTCGGAGCGCTAAGAGGGTAATAGTGGAAAAAGGAATATATTCAAATATAAACTACACAGTAGCATTCTGTGAAAATTCTTTCTGTTCTGTGCATTCAACTAACAGAGTTGAACCTTACTTTTGATTGAGCCGTTCTGAAACTCTCTATCTGTAGAAACTGCAATTGGACATGCTAAACGTTAAGAGGCCTACTTTGGGAAAAAGAATATCTTCAAATAAAAACTACACAGATGCATTCTGTGAAACTTATTTCTGATCTGTAAATTCAGTTAACAGAGATAAAACATATTTTTGATTGAGCAGTTATGAAACACTCTTTTTGTAGAAAATGCAAGTGGAGATTCGGAGCGCTAAGAGGGTAATAGTGGAAAAAGGAATGTCTTCAAATATAAACTACACAGAATCATTCGGGGAAACTTCTTTCTGATCTGTGCATTCAGCTAACAGAGTTAAACCATACTTTTGATTGAGCAGATCTGAACACTCTTTCTGTTGAAAATGCAACTGGACATTTGGAGCGCTAAGAGCGTAGTAGTGGAAAAAGGAATATATTCAAATATAAACTACACAGAAGCATTCTGTGAAACTTCTTTCTGATCTGAGCATTCAGCTAACAGAGTTAAACCATACTTTTGATTGAGCAGTTTTGAAACACTCTGTCTGTAGAAAATGCAACTGGACATTCGTAGCGCTAAGTGGGTAATAGTGGAAAAAAGAATATGTTCAAATATAAACTACACAGAAGCATTGTATGAAACTTCTTTCTGTTCTGTGCATTCAACTAACAGAGTTGAACCTTACTTTTGATTGAGCCGTTCTGAAACACTCTTTCTGTAGAAACTGCAATTGGACATTCTGAGCGCTAAGAGGCCTATATTGGGAAAATGAATGTCTACAAATAAAAACTACACAGAAGAATTGTGTGAAACTTCTTTCTGTTCTGTTTGTTCAACTAAAAGAGTTGAACCTTAGTTTTGATTGAGCCGTTTTGAAACACTCTTTCTGTAGAAAATGCAAGTGGAGATTCGGAGCGCTAAGAGGGTAATAGTGGAAAAAGGAATGTCTCTAAATATAAACTACACAGAATCATTCTGTGAAACTTCTTTCTGATCTGTGCATTCAGCTAACAGAGTTAAAACATACTTTTGATTGAGCAGATCTGAACACTCTTTCTGTAGAAAATGCAACTGGACATTTGGAGCGCTAAGAGAGTAGTAGTGGAAAAAGGAATATATTCAAATATAAACTACACAGAAGCATTCTGTGAAACTTCTTTCTGATCTGAGCATTCAGCTAACAGAGTTAAACCATACTTTTGATTGAGCAGTTTTGAAACACTCTGTCTGTAGAAAATGCAACTGGACATTCGTAGCGCTAAGTGGGTAATAGTGGAAAAAAGAATATGTTCAAATATAAACTACACAGAAGCATTGTATGAAACTTCTTTCTGTTCTGTGCATTCAACTAACAGAGTTGAACCTTACTTTTGACTGAGCCTTTCCGAAACACTCTTTCTGCAGAAACTGCAATTGGACATTCAGAGCGCTAAGAGGCCTATATTGGGAAAAATAATATCTTCAAATAAAAACTACACAGAAGCATTGTGTGAAAATTATTTCTGATATGTTCATTAAGCTAACAGAGTTAAACCATACTTTTGATTGCGCAGTTCTGAATACTCTTTCTGTAGAAAATGCAAGTGGACATTTGGAGCGCTAAGAGGGTAATAGTGGAAAAAGGAATATATTCAAATATAAACTACACAGTAGCATTCTGTGAAAATTCTTTCTGTTCTGTGCATTCAGCTAACAGAGTTGAACCTTACTTTTGATTGAGCCGTTCTGAAACATTCTTTCTGTAGAAACTGCAATTGGACATGCTAAGCGCTAAGAGGCCTACATTGGGAAAAAGAATATCTTCAAATAAAAACTACACAGATGCATTCTGTGAAACTTATTTCTGATCTGTAAATTCAGTTAACAGAGATAAAACATATTTTTGATTGAGCAGTTATGAAACATTCTTTTTGTAGAAAATGCAAGTGGAGATTCGGAGCGCTAAGAGGGTTATAGTGGAAAAAGGAATGTCTTCAAATACAAACTACACAGAATCATTCGGTGAAACTTCTTTCTGATCTGTGCATTCAGCTAACAGAGTTAAACCATACTTTTGATTGAGCAGATCTGAACACTCTTTCTGTTGAAAATGCAACTGGACATTTGGAGCGCTAAGAGCGTAGTAGTGGAAAAAGGAATATATTCAAATATAAACTACACAGAAGCATTCTGTGAAACTTCTTTCTGATCTGAGCATTCAGCTAACAGAGTTAAACCATACTTTGATTGAGCAGTTTTGAAACACTCTGTCTGTAGAAAATGCAACTGGACATTCATAGCGCTAAGTGGGTAATAGTGGAAAAAAGAATATGTTCAAATATAAACTACACAGAAGCATTGTATGAAACTTCTTTCTGTTCTGTGCATTCAACTAACAGAGTTGAACCTTACTTTTGATTGAGCCTTTCTGAAACACTCTTTCTGTAGAAACTGCAATTGGACATTCTGAGCGCTAAGAGGACTCTATTGGGAAAAATAATATCTTCAAATAAAAACTACACAGAAGCATTGTGTGAAACTTATTTCTGATATGTTCATTAAGCTAACAGAGTTAAACCATACTTTTGATTGCGCAGTTCTGAACACTCTTTCTGTAGAAAATGCAAGTGGACATTCGGAGCGCTAAGAGGGTAATAGTGGAAAAAGGAATATATTCAAATATAAACTACACAGTAGCATTCTGTGAAAATTCTTTCTGTTCTGTGCATTCAACTATCAGAGTTGAACCTTACTTTTGATTGAGCCGTTCTGAAACTCTCTTTCTGTAGAAACTGCAATTGGACATGCTAAGCGCTAAGAGGCCTACATTGGGAAAAAGAATATCTTCAAATAAAAACTACACAGATGCATTCTGTGAAACTTATTTCTGATCTGTAAATTCAGTTAACAGAGATAAAACATATTTTTGATTGAGCAGTTATGAAACACTCTTTTTGTAGAAAATGCAAGTGGAGATTCGGAGCGCTAAGAGGGTAATAGTGGAAAAAGGAATGTCTTCAAATATAAACTACACAGAATCATTCGGGGAAACTTCTTTCTGATCTGTGCATTCAGCTAACAGAGTTAAATCATACTTTTGATTGAGCAGATCTGAACACTCTTTCTGTTGAAAATGCAACTGGACATTTGGAGCGCTAAGAGCGTAGTAGTGGAAAAAGGAATATATTCAAATATAAACTACACAGAAGCATTCTGTGAAACTTCTTTCTGATCTGAGCATTCAGCTAACAGAGTTAAACCATACTTTTGATTGAGCAGTTTTGAAACACTCTGTCTGTAGAAAATGCAACTGGACATTCGTAGCGCTAAGTGGGTAATAGTGGAAAAAAGAATATGTTCAAATATAAACTACACAGAAGCATTGTATGAAACTTCTTTCTGTTCTGTGCATTCAACTAACAGAGTTGAACCTTACTTTTGATTGAGCCGTTCTGAAACACTCTTTCTGTAGAAACTGCAATTGGACATTCTGAGCGCTAAGAGGCCTATATTGGGAAAAAGAATGTCTACAAATAAAAACTACACAGAAGAATTGTGTGAAACTTATTTCTGTTCTGTTTGTTCAACTAAAAGAGTTGAACCTTAGTTTTGATTGAGCCGTTCTGAAACACTCTTTCTGTGGAAAATGCAAGTGGAGATTCGGAGCGCTAAGAGGGTAATAGTGGAAAAAGGAATGTCTCCAAATATAAACTACTCAGAATCATTCTGTGAAACTTCTTTCTGATCTGTGCATTCAGCTAACAGAGTTAAACCATACTTTTGATTGAGCAGATCTGAACACTCTTTCTGTAGAAAATGCAACTGGACATTTGGAGCGCTAAGAGAGTAGTAGTGGAAAAAGGAATATATTCAAATATAAACTACACAGAAGCATTCTGTGAAACTTCTTTCTGATCTGAGCATTCAGCTAACAGAGTTAAACCATACTTTTGATTGAGCAGTTTTGAAACACTCTGTCTGTAGAAAATGCAACTGGACATTCGTAGCGCTAAGTGGGTAATAGTGGAAAAAAGAATATGTTCAAATATAAACTACACAGAAGCATTGTATGAAACTTCTTTCTGTTCTGTGCGTTCAACTAACAGAGTTGAACCTTACTTTTGATTGAGCCTTTCTGAAACACTCTTTCTGTAGAAACTGCAATTGGACATTCTGAGCGCTAAGAGGCCTCTATTGGGAAAAATAATATCTTCAAATAAAAACTACACAGAAGCATTGTGTGAAACTTATTTCTGATATGTTCATTAAGCTAACAGATTTAAACCATACTTTTGATTGCGCAGTTCTGAACACTCTTTCTGTAGAAAATGCAAGTGGACATTCGGAGCGCTAAGAGGGTAATAGTGGAAAAAGGAATATATTCAAATATAAACTACACAGTAGCATTCTGTGAAAATTCTTTCTGTTCTGTGCATTCAACTAACAGAATTGAACCTTACTTTTGATTGAGCCGTTCTGAAACTCTCTATCTGTAGAAACTGCAATTGGACATGCTAAGCGCTAAGAGGCCTACATTGGGAAAAAGAATATCTTCAAATAAAAACTACACAGATGCATTCTGTGAAACTATTTCTGATCTGTAAATTCAGTTAACAGAGATAAAACATATTTTTGATTGAGCAGTTATGAAACACTCTTTTTGTAGAAAATGCAAGTGGAGATTCGGAGCGCTAAGAGGGTAATAGTGGAAAAAGGAATGCCTTCAAATATAAACTACACAGAATCATTCGGGGAAACTTCTTTCTGATCTGTGCATTCAGCTAACAGAGTTAAACCATACTTTTGATTGAGCAGATCTGAACACTCTTTCTGTTGAAAATGCAACTGGACATTTTGAGCGCTAAGAGCGTAGTAGTGGAAAAAGGAATATATTCAAATATAAACTACACAGAAGCATTCTGTGAAACTTCTTTCTGATCTGAGCATTCAGCTAACAGAGTTAAACCATACTTTTGATTGAGCAGTTTTGAAACACTCTGTCTGTAGAAAATGCAACTGGACATTCGTAGCGCTAAGTGGGTAATAGTGGAAAAAAGAATATGTTCAAATATAAACTACACAGAAGCATTGTATGAAACTTCTTTCTGTTCTGTGCATTCAACTAACAGAGTTGAACCTTACTTTTGATTGAGCCGTTCTGAAACACTCTTTCTGTAGAAACTGCAATTGGACATTCTGAGCGCTAAGAGGCCTATATTGGGAAAAAGAATGTCTACAAGTAAAAACTACACAGAAGAATTGTGTGAAACTTCTTTCTGTTCTGTTTGTTCAACTAAAAGAGTTGAACCTTAGTTTTGATTGAGCCGTTCTGAAACACTCTTTCTGTAGAAAATGCAAGTGGAGATTCGGAGCGCTAAGAGGGTAATAGTGGAAAAAGGAATGTCTCCAAATATAAACTACACAGAATCATTCTGTGAAACTTCTTTCTGATCTGTGCATTCAGCTAACAGAGTTAAACCATACTTTTGATTGAGCAGATCTGAACACTCTTTCTGTAGAAAATGCAACTGGACATTTGGAGCGCTAAGAGAGTAGTAGTGGAAAAAGGAATATATTCAAATATAAACTACACAGAAGCATTCTGTGAAACTTCTTTCTGATCTGAGCATTCAGCTAACAGAGTTAAACCATACTTTTGATTGAGCAGTTTTGAAACACTCTGTCTGTAGAAAATGCAACTGGACATTCGTAGCGCTAAGTGGGTAATAGTGGAAAAAAGAATATGTTCAAATATAAACTACACAGAAGCATTGTATGAAACTTCTTTCTGTTCTGTGCATTCAACTAACAGAGTTGAACCTTACTTTTGATTCAGCCTTTCTGAAACACTCTTTCTGTAGAAACTGCAATTGGACATTCTGAGCGCTAAGAGGCCTCTATTGGGAAAAATAATATCTTCAAATAAAAACTACACAGAAGCATTGTGTGAAACTTATTTCTGATATGTTCATTAAGCTAACAGAGTTAAACCATACTTTTGATTGCGCAGTTCTGAACACTCTTTCTGTAGAAAATGCAAGTGGACATTCGGATTGCTAAGAGGGTAATAGTGGAAAAAGGAATATATTCAAATATAAACTACACAGTAGCATTCTGTGAAAATGCTTTCTGTTCTGTGCATTCAACTAACAGAGTTGAACCTTAATTTTGATTGAGCCGTTCTGAAACACTCTTTCTGTAGAAACTGCAATTGGACATGCTAAGCGCTAAGAGGCCTACATTGGGAAAAAGAATATCTTCAAATAAAAACTACACAGATGCATTCTGTGAAACTTATTTCTGATCTGTAAATTCAGTTAACAGAGATAAAACATATTTTTGATTGAGCAGTTATGAAACACTCTTTTTGTAGAAAATGCAAGTGGAGATTCGGAGCGCTAAGAGGGTAATAGTGGAAAAAGGAATGTCTTCAAATATAAACTACACAGAATCATTCGGGGAAACTTCTTTCTGATCTGTGCATTCAGCTAACAGAGTTAAACCATACTTTTGATTGAGCAGATCTGAACACTCTTTCTGTTGAAAATGCAACTGGACATTTGGAGCGCTAAGAGCGTAGTAGTGGAAAAAGGAATATATTCAAATATAAACTACACAGAAGCATTCTGTGAAACTTCTTTCTGATCTGAGCATTCAGCTAACAGAGTTAAACCATACTTTTGATTGAGCAGTTTTGAAACACTCTGTCTGTAGAAAATGCAACTGGACATTCGTAGCGCTAAGTGGGTAATAGTGGAAAAAAGAATATGTTCAAATATAAACTACACAGAAGCATTGTATGAAACTTCTTTCTGTTCTGTGCATTCAACTAACAGAGTTGAACCTTACTTTTGATTGAGCCGTTCTGAAACACTCTTTCTGTAGAAACTGCAATTGGACATTCTGAGCGCTAAGAGGCCTATATTGGGAAAATGAATGTCTACAAATAAAAACTACACAGAAGAATTGTGTGAAACTTCTTTCTGTTCTGTTTGTTCAACTAAAAGAGTTGAACCTTAGTTTTGATTGAGCCGTTTTGAAACACTCTTTCTGTAGAAAATGCAAGTGGAGATTCGGAGCGCTAAGAGGGTAATAGTGGAAAAAGGAATGTCTCTAAATATAAACTACACAGAATCATTCTGTGAAACTTCTTTCTGATCTGTGCATTCAGCTAACAGAGTTAAAACATACTTTTGATTGAGCAGATCTGAACACTCTTTCTGTAGAAAATGCAACTGGACATTTGGAGCGCTAAGAGAGTAGTAGTGGAAAAAGGAATATATTCAAATATAAACTACACAGAAGCATTCTGTGAAACTTCTTTCTGATCTGAGCATTCAGCTAACAGAGTTAAACCATACTTTTGATTGAGCAGTTTTGAAACACTCTGTCTGTAGAAAATGCAACTGGACATTCGTAGCGCTAAGTGGGTAATAGTGGAAAAAAGAATATGTTCAAATATAAACTACACAGAAGCATTGTATGAAACTTCTTTCTGTTCTGTGCATTCAACTAACAGAGTTGAACCTTACTTTTGACTGAGCCTTTCCGAAACACTCTTTCTGCAGAAACTGCAATTGGACATTCAGAGCGCTAAGAGGCCTATATTGGGAAAAATAATATCTTCAAATAAAAACTACACAGAAGCATTGTGTGAAAATTATTTCTGATATGTTCATTAAGCTAACAGAGTTAAACCATACTTTTGATTGCGCAGTTCTGAATACTCTTTCTGTAGAAAATGCAAGTGGACATTTGGAGCGCTAAGAGGGTAATAGTGGAAAAAGGAATATATTCAAATATAAACTACACAGTAGCATTCTGTGAAAATTCTTTCTGTTCTGTGCATTCAGCTAACAGAGTTGAACCTTACTTTTGATTGAGCCGTTCTGAAACATTCTTTCTGTAGAAACTGCAATTGGACATGCTAAGCGCTAAGAGGCCTACATTGGGAAAAAGAATATCTTCAAATAAAAACTACACAGATGCATTCTGTGAAACTTATTTCTGATCTGTAAATTCAGTTAACAGAGATAAAACATATTTTTGATTGAGCAGTTATGAAACATTCTTTTTGTAGAAAATGCAAGTGGAGATTCGGAGCGCTAAGAGGGTTATAGTGGAAAAAGGAATGTCTTCAAATACAAACTACACAGAATCATTCGGTGAAACTTCTTTCTGATCTGTGCATTCAGCTAACAGAGTTAAACCATACTTTTGATTGAGCAGATCTGAACACTCTTTCTGTTGAAAATGCAACTGGACATTTGGAGCGCTAAGAGCGTAGTAGTGGAAAAAGGAATATATTCAAATATAAACTACACAGAAGCATTCTGTGAAACTTCTTTCTGATCTGAGCATTCAGCTAACAGAGTTAAACCATACTTTGATTGAGCAGTTTTGAAACACTCTGTCTGTAGAAAATGCAACTGGACATTCATAGCGCTAAGTGGGTAATAGTGGAAAAAAGAATATGTTCAAATATAAACTACACAGAAGCATTGTATGAAACTTCTTTCTGTTCTGTGCATTCAACTAACAGAGTTGAACCTTACTTTTGATTGAGCCTTTCTGAAACACTCTTTCTGTAGAAACTGCAATTGGACATTCTGAGCGCTAAGAGGACTCTATTGGGAAAAATAATATCTTCAAATAAAAACTACACAGAAGCATTGTGTGAAACTTATTTCTGATATGTTCATTAAGCTAACAGAGTTAAACCATACTTTTGATTGCGCAGTTCTGAACACTCTTTCTGTAGAAAATGCAAGTGGACATTCGGAGCGCTAAGAGGGTAATAGTGGAAAAAGGAATATATTCAAATATAAACTACACAGTAGCATTCTGTGAAAATTCTTTCTGTTCTGTGCATTCAACTATCAGAGTTGAACCTTACTTTTGATTGAGCCGTTCTGAAACTCTCTTTCTGTAGAAACTGCAATTGGACATGCTAAGCGCTAAGAGGCCTACATTGGGAAAAAGAATATCTTCAAATAAAAACTACACAGATGCATTCTGTGAAACTTATTTCTGATCTGTAAATTCAGTTAACAGAGATAAAACATATTTTTGATTGAGCAGTTATGAAACACTCTTTTTGTAGAAAATGCAAGTGGAGATTCGGAGCGCTAAGAGGGTAATAGTGGAAAAAGGAATGTCTTCAAATATAAACTACACAGAATCATTCGGGGAAACTTCTTTCTGATCTGTGCATTCAGCTAACAGAGTTAAATCATACTTTTGATTGAGCAGATCTGAACACTCTTTCTGTTGAAAATGCAACTGGACATTTGGAGCGCTAAGAGCGTAGTAGTGGAAAAAGGAATATATTCAAATATAAACTACACAGAAGCATTCTGTGAAACTTCTTTCTGATCTGAGCATTCAGCTAACAGAGTTAAACCATACTTTTGATTGAGCAGTTTTGAAACACTCTGTCTGTAGAAAATGCAACTGGACATTCGTAGCGCTAAGTGGGTAATAGTGGAAAAAAGAATATGTTCAAATATAAACTACACAGAAGCATTGTATGAAACTTCTTTCTGTTCTGTGCATTCAACTAACAGAGTTGAACCTTACTTTTGATTGAGCCGTTCTGAAACACTCTTTCTGTAGAAACTGCAATTGGACATTCTGAGCGCTAAGAGGCCTATATTGGGAAAAAGAATGTCTACAAATAAAAACTACACAGAAGAATTGTGTGAAACTTATTTCTGTTCTGTTTGTTCAACTAAAAGAGTTGAACCTTAGTTTTGATTGAGCCGTTCTGAAACACTCTTTCTGTGGAAAATGCAAGTGGAGATTCGGAGCGCTAAGAGGGTAATAGTGGAAAAAGGAATGTCTCCAAATATAAACTACTCAGAATCATTCTGTGAAACTTCTTTCTGATCTGTGCATTCAGCTAACAGAGTTAAACCATACTTTTGATTGAGCAGATCTGAACACTCTTTCTGTAGAAAATGCAACTGGACATTTGGAGCGCTAAGAGAGTAGTAGTGGAAAAAGGAATATATTCAAATATAAACTACACAGAAGCATTCTGTGAAACTTCTTTCTGATCTGAGCATTCAGCTAACAGAGTTAAACCATACTTTTGATTGAGCAGTTTTGAAACACTCTGTCTGTAGAAAATGCAACTGGACATTCGTAGCGCTAAGTGGGTAATAGTGGAAAAAAGAATATGTTCAAATATAAACTACACAGAAGCATTGTATGAAACTTCTTTCTGTTCTGTGCGTTCAACTAACAGAGTTGAACCTTACTTTTGATTGAGCCTTTCTGAAACACTCTTTCTGTAGAAACTGCAATTGGACATTCTGAGCGCTAAGAGGCCTCTATTGGGAAAAATAATATCTTCAAATAAAAACTACACAGAAGCATTGTGTGAAACTTATTTCTGATATGTTCATTAAGCTAACAGATTTAAACCATACTTTTGATTGCGCAGTTCTGAACACTCTTTCTGTAGAAAATGCAAGTGGACATTCGGAGCGCTAAGAGGGTAATAGTGGAAAAAGGAATATATTCAAATATAAACTACACAGTAGCATTCTGTGAAAATTCTTTCTGTTCTGTGCATTCAACTAACAGAATTGAACCTTACTTTTGATTGAGCCGTTCTGAAACTCTCTATCTGTAGAAACTGCAATTGGACATGCTAAGCGCTAAGAGGCCTACATTGGGAAAAAGAATATCTTCAAATAAAAACTACACAGATGCATTCTGTGAAACTATTTCTGATCTGTAAATTCAGTTAACAGAGATAAAACATATTTTTGATTGAGCAGTTATGAAACACTCTTTTTGTAGAAAATGCAAGTGGAGATTCGGAGCGCTAAGAGGGTAATAGTGGAAAAAGGAATGTCTTCAAATATAAACTACACAGAATCATTCGGGGAAACTTCTTTCTGATCTGTGCATTCAGCTAACAGAGTTAAACCATACTTTTGATTGAGCAGATCTGAACACTCTTTCTGTTGAAAATGCAACTGGACATTTTGAGCGCTAAGAGCGTAGTAGTGGAAAAAGGAATATATTCAAATATAAACTACACAGAAGCATTCTGTGAAACTTCTTTCTGATCTGAGCATTCAGCTAACAGAGTTAAACCATACTTTTGATTGAGCAGTTTTGAAACACTCTGTCTGTAGAAAATGCAACTGGACATTCGTAGCGCTAAGTGGGTAATAGTGGAAAAAAGAATATGTTCAAATATAAACTACACAGAAGCATTGTATGAAACTTCTTTCTGTTCTGTGCATTCAACTAACAGAGTTGAACCTTACTTTTGATTGAGCCGTTCTGAAACACTCTTTCTGTAGAAACTGCAATTGGACATTCTGAGCGCTAAGAGGCCTATATTGGGAAAAAGAATGTCTACAAGTAAAAACTACACAGAAGAATTGTGTGAAACTTCTTTCTGTTCTGTTTGTTCAACTAAAAGAGTTGAACCTTAGTTTTGATTGAGCCGTTCTGAAACACTCTTTCTGTAGAAAATGCAAGTGGAGATTCGGAGCGCTAAGAGGGTAATAGTGGAAAAAGGAATGTCTCCAAATATAAACTACACAGAATCATTCTGTGAAACTTCTTTCTGATCTGTGCATTCAGCTAACAGAGTTAAACCATACTTTTGATTGAGCAGATCTGAACACTCTTTCTGTAGAAAATGCAACTGGACATTTGGAGCGCTAAGAGAGTAGTAGTGGAAAAAGGAATATATTCAAATATAAACTACACAGAAGCATTCTGTGAAACTTCTTTCTGATCTGAGCATTCAGCTAACAGAGTTAAACCATACTTTTGATTGAGCAGTTTTGAAACACTCTGTCTGTAGAAAATGCAACTGGACATTCGTAGCGCTAAGTGGGTAATAGTGGAAAAAAGAATATGTTCAAATATAAACTACACAGAAGCATTGTATGAAACTTCTTTCTGTTCTGTGCATTCAACTAACAGAGTTGAACCTTACTTTTGATTCAGCCTTTCTGAAACACTCTTTCTGTAGAAACTGCAATTGGACATTCTGAGCGCTAAGAGGCCTCTATTGGGAAAAATAATATCTTCAAATAAAAACTACACAGAAGCATTGTGTGAAACTTATTTCTGATATGTTCATTAAGCTAACAGAGTTAAACCATACTTTTGATTGCGCAGTTCTGAACACTCTTTCTGTAGAAAATGCAAGTGGACATTCGGATTGCTAAGAGGGTAATAGTGGAAAAAGGAATATATTCAAATATAAACTACACAGTAGCATTCTGTGAAAATGCTTTCTGTTCTGTGCATTCAACTAACAGAGTTGAACCTTAATTTTGATTGAGCCGTTCTGAAACACTCTTTCTGTAGAAACTGCAATTGGACATGCTAAGCGCTAAGAGGCCTACATTGGGAAAAAGAATATCTTCAAATAAAAACTACACAGATGCATTCTGTGAAACTTATTTCTGATCTGTAAATTCAGTTAACAGAGATAAAACATATTTTTGATTGAGCAGTTATGAAACCCTCTTTTTGTAGAAAATGCAAGTGGAGATTCGGAGCGCTAAGAGGGTAATAGTGGAAAAAGGAATGTCTTCAAATATAAACTACACGGAATCATTCGGTGAAACTTCTTTCTGATCTGTGCATTCAGCTAACAGAGTTAAACCATACTTTTGATTGAGCAGATCTGAACACTCTTTCTGTTGAAAATGCAACTGGACATTTGGAGCGCTAAGAGCGTAGTAGTGGAAAAAGGAATATATTCAAATATAAACTACACAGAAGCATTCTGTGAAACTTCTTTCTGATCTGAGCATTCAGCTAACAGAGTTAAACCATACTTTTGATTGAGCAGTTTTGAAACACTCTGTCTGTAGAAAATGCAACTGGACATTCGTAGCGCTAAGTGGGTAATAGTGGAAAAAAGAATATGTTCAAATATAAACTACACAGAAGCATTGTATGAAACTTCTTTCTGTTCTGTGCATTCAACTAACAGAGTTGAACCTTACTTTTGATTGAGCCGTTCTGAAACACTCTTTCTGTAGAAACTGCAATTGGACATTCTGAGCGCTAGGAGGCCTATATTGGGAAAAAGAATGTCTACAAATAAAGCTACAGAGAAGAATTGTGTGAAACGTCTTTCTGTTCTGTTTGCTCAACTACAAGAGTTGAACTTTAGTTTTGATTGAGCCGTTCTGAAACACTCTTTCTGTAGAAAATGCAAGTGGAGATTCGGAGCGCTAAGAGGGTAATAGTGGAAAAAGGAATGTCTCCAAATATAAACTACACAGAATTATTCTGTGAAACTTCTTTCTGATCTGTGCATTCAGCTAACAGAGTTAAACCATACTTTTGATTGAGCAGATCTGAACACTCTTTCTGTAGAAAATGCAACTGGACATTTGGAGCGCTAAGAGAGTAGTAGTGGAAAAAGGAATATATTCAAATATAAACTACACAGAAGCATTCTGTGAAACTTCTTTCTGATCTGAGCATTCAGCTAACAGAGTTAAACCATACTTTTGATTGAGCAGTTTTGAAACACTCTGTCTGTAGAAAATGCAACTGGACATTCGTAGCGCTAAGTGGGTAATAGTGGAAAAAAGAATACGTTCAAATATAAACTACACAGAAGCATTGTATGAAACTTCTTTCTGTTCTGTGCATTCAACTAACAGAGTTGAACTTACTTTTGATTGAGCCTTTCTGAAACAATCTTTCTGTACAAACTGCAAATGGACATTCTGAGCGCTAAGAGGCCTATATTGGGAAAAATAATATCTTCAAATAAAAACTACACCGAAGCATTGTGTGAAACTTATTTCTGATATGTTCATTAAGCTAACAGAGTTAAACCATACATTTGATTGCGCAGTTCTGAACACTCTTTCTGTAGAAAATGCAAGTGGACATTCGGAGCGCTAAGAAAGGTAATAGTGGAAAAAGGAATATATTCAAATATAAACTACACAGTAGCATTCTGTGAAAATTCTTTCTGTTCTGTGCATTCAACTAACAGATTTGAACCTTACTTTTGATTGAGCCGTTCTGAAACACTCTTTCTGTAGAAACTGCAATTGGACATGCTAAGCGCTAAGAGGCCTACATTGGGAAAAAGAATATCTTCAAATAAAAACTACACAGATGCATTCTGTGAAACTTATTTCTGATCTGTAAATTCAGTTAACAGAGATAAAACATATTTTTGATTGAGCAGTTATGAAACCCTCTTTTTGTAGAAAATGCAAGTGGAGATTCGGAGCGCTAAGAGGGTAATAGTGGAAAATGGAATGTCTCCAAATATAAACTACACAGAATCATTCTGTGAAACTTCTTTCTGATCTGTGAATTCAGCTAACAGAGTTAAACCATACTTTTGATTGAGCAGATCTGAACACTCTTTCTGTAGGAAATGCAACTGGACATTTGGAGCGCTAAGAGAGTAGTAGTGGAAAAAGGAATATATTCAAATATAAAGTACACCGAAGCATTCTGTGAAACTTCTCTCTGATCTGAGCATTCAGCTAACAGAGTTAAACCATAGTTTTGATTGAGCAGTTTAGAAACACTCTGTCTGTAGAAAATGCAACTGGACATTCGTAGTGCTAAGTGGGTAATAGTGGAAAAAAGAATATGTTCAAATATAAACTACACAGAAGCATTGTATGAAACTTCTTTCTGTTCTGTGCATTCAACTAACAGAGTTGAACCTTACCTTTCATTGAGCCGTTCAGAAACACTCTTTCTGTAGAAACTGCAATTGGACATTCTGAGCGCTAGGAGGCCTATATTGGGAAAAAGAATGTCTACAAATAAAAACTACACAGAAGAATTGTGTGAAACTTCTTTCTGTTCTGTTTGTTCAACTAAAAGAGTTGAACCTTAGTTTTGATTGAGCCGTTCTGAAACACTCTTTCTGTAGAAAATGCAAGTGGAGATTCGGAGCGCTAAGAGGGTAATAGTGGAAAAAGGAATGTCTCCAAATATAAACTACACAGAATTATTCTGTGAAACTTCTTTCTGATCTGTGCATTCAGCTTACAGAGTTAAACCATACTTTTGATTGAGCAGATCTGAACACTCTTTCTGTAGAAAATGCAACTGGACATTTGGAGCGCTAAGAGAGTAGTAGTGGAAAAAGGAATATATTCAAATATAAACTACACAGAAGCATTGTATGAAACTTCTTTCTGTTCTGTGCATTCAACTAACAGAGTTGAACTTACTTTTGATTGAGCCTTTCTGAAACACTCTTTCTGTAGAGACTGCAATTGGACATTCTGAGCGCTAAGAGGCCTCTATTGGGAAAAATAATTTCTTCAAATAAAAACTACACAGAAGCATTGTGTGAAACTTATTTCTGATATGTTCATTAAGCTAACAGAGTTAAACCATACTTTTGATTGCACAGTTCTGAACTCTCTTTCTGTAGAAAATGCAAGTGGACATTCGGAGCGCTAAGAGGGTAATAGTGGAAAAAGGAATATATTCAAATATAAACTACACAGTAGCATTCTGTGAAAATTCTTTCTGTTCTGTGCATTCAACTAACAGAGTTGAACCTTACTTTTGATTGAGCCGTTCTGAAACACTCTTTCTGTAGAAACTGCAATTGGACATGCTAAGCGCTAAGAGGCCTACATTGGGAAAAAGAATATCTTCAAATAAAAACTACACAGATGCATTCTGTGAAACTTATATCTGATCTGTAAATTCAGTTAACAGAGATAAAACATATTTTTGATTGAGCAGTTATGAAACCCTCTTTTTGTAGAAAATGCAAGTGGAGATTCGGAGCGCTAAGAAGGTAATAGTGGAAAAAGGAATGTCTTCAAATATAAACTACACAGAATCATTCGGTGAAACTTCTTTCTGATCTGTGCATTCAGCTAACAGAGTTAAACCATACTTTTGATTGAGCAGATCAGAACACTCTTTCTGTAGAAAATGCAACTGGACATTTGGAGCGCTAAGAGCGTAGTAGTGGAAAAAGGAATATATTCAAATATAAACAACACAGAAGCATTCTGTGAAACTTCTTTCTGATCTGAGCATTCAGCTAACAGAGTTAAACCATACTTTTGATTGAGCAGTTTTGAAACACTCTGTCTGTAGAAAATGCAACTGGACATTCGTAGCGCTAAGTGGGTATAGTGGAAAAAAGAATATGTTCAAATATAAACTACACAGAAGCATTGTATGAAACTCCTTTCTGTTCTGTGCATTCAACTAACAGAGTTGAACCTTACTTTTGATTGAGCCGTTCTGAAACACTCTTTCTGTAGAAACTGCAATTGGACATTCTGAGCGCTAGGAGGCCTATATTGGGAAAAAGAATGTCTACAAATAAAAACTACAGAGAAGAATTGTGTGAAACTTCTTTCTGTTCTGTTTGTTCAACTAAAAGAGTTGAACCTTAGTTTTGATTGAGCCGTTCTGAAACGCTCTTTCTGTAGAAAATGCAAGTGGAGATTCGGAGCGCTAAGAGGGTAATAGTGGAAAAAGGAATGTCTCCAAATATAAACTACACAGAATTATTCTGTGAAACTTCTTTCTGATCTGTGCATTCAGCTTACAGAGTTAAACCATACTTTTGATTGAGCAGATCTGAACACTCTTTCTGTAGAAAATGCAACTGGACATTTGGAGCGCTAAGAGAGTAGTAGTGGAAAAAGGAATATATTCAAATATAAACTACACAGAAGCATTGTATGAAACTTCTTTCTGTTCTGTGCATTCAACTAACAGAGTTGAACTTACTTTTGATTGAGCCTTTCTGAAACACTCTTTCTGTAGAAACTGCAATTGGACATTCTGAGCGCTAAGAGGCCTCTATTGGGAAAAATAATATCTTCAAATAAAAACTACACAGAAGCATTGTGTGAAACTTATTTCTGATATGTTCATTAAGCTAACAGAGTTAAACCATACTTTTGATTGCACAGTTCTGAACACTCTTTCTGTAGAAAATGCAAGTGGACATTCGGAGCGCTAAGAGGGTAATAGTGGAAAAAGGAATATATTCAAATATAAACTACACAGTAGCATTCTGTGAAAATTCTTTCTGTTCTGTGCATTCAACTAACAGATTTGAACCTTACTTTTGATTGAGCCGTTCTGAAACACTCTTTCTGTAGAAACTGCAATTGGACATGCTAAGCGCTAAGAGGCCTACATTGGGAAAAAGAATATCTTCAAATAAAAACTACACAGATGCATTCTGTGAAACTTATATCTGATCTGTAAATTCAGTTAACAGAGATAAAACATATTTTTGATTGAGCAGTTATGAAACCCTCTTTTTGTAGAAAATGCAAGTGGAGATTCGGAGCGCTAAGAAGGTAATAGTGGAAAAAGGAATGTCTTCAAATATAAACTACACAGAATCATTCGGTGAAACTTCTTTCTGATCTGTGCATTCAGCTAACAGAGTTAAACCATACTTTTGATTGAGCAGATCAGAACACTCTTTCTGTAGAAAATGCAACTGGACATTTGGAGCGCTAAGAGCGTAGTAGTGGAAAAAGGAATATATTCAAATATAAACAACACAGAAGCATTCTGTGAAACTTCTTTCTGATCTGAGCATTCAGCTAACAGAGTTAAACCATACTTTTGATTGAGCAGTTTTGAAACACTCTGTCTGTAGAAAATGCAACTGGACATTCGTAGCGCTAAGTGGGTATAGTGGAAAAAAGAATATGTTCAAATATAAACTACACAGAAGCATTGTATGAAACTCCTTTCTGTTCTGTGCATTCAACTAACAGAGTTGAACCTTACTTTTGATTGAGCCGTTCTGAAACACTCTTTCTGTAGAAACTGCAATTGGACATTCTGAGCGCTAGGAGGCCTATATTGGGAAAAAGAATGTCTACAAATAAAAACTACAGAGAAGAATTGTGTGAAACTTCTTTCTGTTCTGTTTGTTCAACTAAAAGAGTTGAACCTTAGTTTTGATTGAGCCGTTCTGAAACGCTCTTTCTGTAGAAAATGCAAGTGTAGATTCGGAGCGCTAAGAGGGTAATAGTGGAAAAAGGAATGTCTCCAAATATAAACTACACAGAATTATTCTGTGAAACTTCTTTCTGATCTGTGCATTCAGCTTACAGAGTTAAACCATACTTTTGATTGAGCAGATCTGAACACTCTTTCTGTAGAAAATGCAACTGGACATTTGGAGCGCTAAGAGAGTAGTAGTGGAAAAAGGAATATATTCAAATATAAACTACACAGAAGCATTGTATGAAACTTCTTTCTGTTCTGTGCATTCAACTAACAGAGTTGAACTTACTTTTGATTGAGCCTTTCTGAAACACTCTTTCTGTAGAAACTGCAATTGGACATTCTGAGCGCTAAGAGGCCTCTATTGGGAAAAATAATATCTTCAAATAAAAACTACACAGAAGCATTGTGTGAAACTTATTTCTGATATGTTCATTAAGCTAACAGAGTTAAACCATACTTTTGATTGCACAGTTCTGAACACTCTTTCTGTAGAAAATGCAAGTGGACATTCGGAGCGCTAAGAGGGTAATAGTGGAAAAAGGAATATATTCAAATATAAACTACACAGTAGCATTCTGTGAAAATTCTTTCTGTTCTGTGCATTCAACTAACAGATTTGAACCTTACTTTTGATTGAGCCGTTCTGAAACACTCTTTCTGTAGAAACTGCAATTGGACATGCTAAGCGCTAAGAGGCCTACATTGGGAAAAAGAATATCTTCAAATAAAAACTACACAGATGCATTCTGTGAAACTTATATCTGATCTGTAAATTCAGTTAACAGAGATAAAACATATTTTTGATTGAGCAGTTATGAAACCCTCTTTTTGTAGAAAATGCAAGTGGAGATTCGGAGCGCTAAGAGGGTAATAGTGGAAAAAGGAATGTCTTCAAATATAAACTACACAGAATCATTCGGTGAAACTTCTTTCTGATCTGTGCATTCAGCTAACAGAGTTAAACCATACTTTTGATTGAGCAGATCAGAACACTCTTTCTGTAGAAAATGCAACTGGACATTTGGAGCGCTAAGAGCGTAGTAGTGGAAAAAGGAATATATTCAAATATAAACAACACAGAAGCATTCTGTGAAACTTCTTTCTGATCTGAGCATTCAGCTAACAGAGTTAAACCATACTTTTGATTGAGCAGTTTTGAAACACTCTGTCTGTAGAAAATGCAACTGGACATTCGTAGCGCTAAGTGGGTATAGTGGAAAAAAGAATATGTTCAAATATAAACTACACAGAAGCATTGTATGAAACTTCTTTCTGTTCTGTGCATTCAACTAACAGAGTTGAACCTTACTTTTGATTGAGCCGTTCTGAAACACTCTTTCTGTAGAAACTGCAATTGGACATTCTGAGCGCTAGGAGGCCTATATTGGGAAAAAGAATGTCTACAAATAAAAACTACACAGAAGAATTGTGTGAAACTTCTTTCTGTTCTGTTTGTTCAACTAAAAGAGTTGAACCTTAGTTTTGATTGAGCCGTTCTGAAACACTCTTTCTGTAGAAAATTCAAGTGGAGATTCGGAGCGCTAAGAGGGTAATAGTGGAAAAAGGAATGTCTCCAAATATAAACTACACAGAATCATTCTGTGAAACTTCTTTCTGATCTGTGCATTCAGCTAACAGAGTTAAAAAATACTTTTGATTGAGCAGATCTGAACACTCTTTCTGTAGAAAATGCAACTGGACATTTGGAGCGCTAAGAGAGTACTAGTGGAAAAAGGAATATATTCAAATATAAACTACACAGAAGCATTCTGTGAAACTTCTTTCTGATCTGAGCATTCAGCTAACAGAGTTAAACTATACTTTTGATTGAGCAGTTTTGAAACACTCTGTCTGTAGAAAATTCAACTGGACATTCGTGGCGCTAAGTGGGTAATAGTGGAAAAAAGAATATGTTCAAATATAAACTACACAGAAGCATTGTATGAAACTTCTTTCTGTTCTGTGCATTCAACTAACAGAGTTGAACCTTACTTTTGATTGAGCCGTTCTGAAACACTGTTTCTGTAGAAAATGCAATTGGACATTCTGAGCGCTAAGAGGGCTCTATTGGGAAAAATAATATCTTCAAATAAAAACTACACACAAGCATTGTGTGAAACTTATTTCTGATATGTTCATTAAGCTAACAGAGTTAAACCATATTTTGATTGCGCAGTTCTGAACACTCTTTCTGTAGAAAATGCAAGTGGTCATTCGGAGCGCTAAGAGGGTAATAGTGGAAAAAGGAATATATTCAAATATAAACTACACAGTAGCATTCTGTGAAAATTCTTTCTGTTCTGTGCATTCAACTAACACAGTTGAACCTTACTTTTGATTGAGCCGTTCTGAAACTCTCTTTCTGTAGAAACTGCAATTGGACATGCTAAGCGCTAAGAGACCTACATTGGGAAAAAGAATATCTTCAAATAAAAACTACACAGATGCATTCTGTGAAACTTATTTCTGATCTGTAAATTCAGTTAACAGAGATAAAACATATTTTTGATTGAGCAGTTATGAAACCCTCTTTTTGTAGAAAATTCAAGTGGAGATTCGGAAAGCTAAGAGGGTAATAGTGGAAAAAGGAATGTCTTCAAATATAAACTACACAGAATCATTCGGTGAAACTTCTTTCTGATCTGTGCATTCAGCTAACAGAGTTAAACCATACTTTTGATTGAGCAGATCTGAACACTCTTTCTGTAGAAAATGCAACTGGACATTTGGAGCGCTAAGAGCGTAGTAGTGGAAAAAGGAATGTATTCAAATATAAACAACACAGAAGCATTCTGTGAAACTTCTTTCTGATCTGAGCATTCAGCTAACAGAGTTAAACCATACTTTTGATTGAGCAGTTTTGAAACACTCTGTCTGTAGAAAATGCAACTGGACATTCGTAGCGCTAAGTGGGTATAGTGGAAAAAAGAATATGTTCAAATATAAACTACACAGAAGCATTGTATGAAACTTCTTTCTGTTCTGTGCATTCAACTAACAGAGTTGAACCTTACTTTTGATTGAGCCGTTCTGAAACACTCTTTCTGTAGAAACTGCAATTGGACATTCTGAGCGCTAGGAGGCCTATATTGGGAAAAAGAATGTCTACAAATAAAAACTACACAGAAGAATTGTGTGAAACTACTTTCTGTTCTGTTTGTTAAACTAAAAGAGTTGAACCTTAGTTTTGATTGAGCCGTTCTGAAACACTCTTTCTGTAGAAAATTCAAGTGGAGATTCGGAGCGCTAAGAGGGTAATATTGGAAAAAGGAATGTCTCCAAATATAAACTACACAGAATCATTCTGTGAAACTTCTTTCTGATCTGTGCATTCAGCTAACAGAGTTAAACCATACTTTTGATTGAGCAGATCTGAACACTCTTTCTGTAGAAAATGCAACTGGACATTTGGAGCGCTAAGAGAGTACTAGTGGAAAAAGGAATATATTCAAATATAAACTACACAGAAGCATTCTGTGAAACTTCTTTCTGATCTGAGCATTCAGCTAACAGAGTTAAACTATACTTTTGATTGAGCAGTTTTGAAACACTCTGTCTGTAGAAAATTCAACTTGATATTCGTGGCGCTAAGTGGGTAATAGTGGAAAAAAGAATATGTTCAAATATAAACTACACAGAAGCATTGTATGAAACTTCTTTCTGTTCTGTGCATTCAACTAACAGAGTTGAACCTTACTTTTGATTGAGCCGTTCTGAAACACTCTTTCTGTAGAAACTGCAATTGGACATTCTGAGCGCTAAGAGGCCTCTATTGGGAAAAATAATATCTTCAAATAAAACTACACAGAAGCATTGTGTGAAACTTATTTCTGATATGTTCATTAAGCTAACAGAGTTAAACCATATTTTGATTGCGCAGTTCTGAACACTCTTTCTGTAGAAAATGCAAGTGGACATTCGGAGCGCTAAGAGGGTAATAGTGGAAAAAGGAATATATTCAAATATAAACCACACAGTAGCATTCTGTGAAAATTCTTTCTGTTCTGTGAATTCAACTAAAACAGTTGAACCTTACTTTTGATTGAGCCGTTCTGAAACACTCTTTCTGTAGAAACTGCAATTGGACATTCTGAGCGCTAGGAGGCCTATATTGGGAAAAAGAATGTCTACAAATAAAAACTACACAGAAGAATTGTGTGAAACTACTTTCTGTTCTGTTTGTTCAACTAAAAGAGTTGAACCTTAGTTTTGATTGAGCCGTTCTGAAACACTCTTTCTGTAGAAAATGCAAGTGGAGTTTCGGAGCGCTTAGAGGGTAATAGTGGAAAAAGGAATATCTCCAAATATAAACTACACAGAATCATTCTGTGAAACTTCTTTCTGATCTGTGCATTCAGCTAACAGAGTTAAACCATACTTTTGATTGAGCAGATCTGAACACTCTTTCTGTAGAAAATGCAACTGGACATTTGGAGCGCTAAGAGAGTACTAGTGGAAAAAGGAATATATTCCAATATAAACTACACAGAAGCATTCTGTGAAACTTCTTTCTGATCTGAGCATTCAGCTAACAGAGTTAAACCATACTTTTGATTGAGCAGTTTTGAAACACTCTGTCTGTAGAAAATGCAACTGGACATTCGTAGCGCTAAGTGGGTATAGTGGAAAAAAGAATATGTTCAAATATAAAATACACAGAAGCATTGTATGAAACTTCTTTCTGTTCTGTGCATTCAACTAACAGAGTTGAACCTTACTTTTGATTGAGCCGTTCTGAAACACTCTTTCTGTAGAAACTGCAATTGGACATTCTGAGCGCTAGGAGGCCAATATTGGGAAAAAGAATGTCTACAAATAAAAACTACACAGAAGAATTGTGTGAAACTTCTTTCTGTTCTGTTTGTTCAACTAAAAGAGTTGAACCTTAGTTTTGATTGAGCCGTTCTGAAACACTCTTTCTGTAGAAAATGCAAGTGGAGATTCGGAGCGCTAAGAGGGTAATAGTGGAAAAAGGAATGTCTCCAAATATAAACTACACAGAATCATTCTGTGAAACTTCTTTCTGATCTGTGCATTCAGCTAACAGAGTTAAACCATACTTTTGATTGAGCAGATCTGAACACTCTTTCTGTAGAAAATGCAACTGGACATTTGGAGCGCAAAGAGAGTACTAGTGGAAAAAGGAATATATTCAAATATAAACTACACAGAAGCATTCTGTGAAACTTCTTTCTGATCTGAGCATTCAGCTAACAGAGTTAAACTATACTTTTGGTTGAGCAGTTTTGAAACACTCTGTCTGTAGAAAATTCAACTTGACATTCTTGGCGCTAAGTGGGTAATAGTGGAAAAAAGAATATGTTCAAATATAAACTACACAGAAGCATTGTATGAAACTTCTTTCTGTTCTGTGCATTCAACTAACAGAGTTGAACCTTACTTTTGATTGAGCCGTTCTGAAACACTCTTTCTGTAGAAACTGCAATTGGACATTCTGAGCGCTAAGAGGCCTCTATTGGGAAAAATAATATCTTCAAATAAAACTACACAGAAGCATTGTGTGAAACTTATTTCTGATATGTTCATTAAGCTAACAGAGTTAAACCATATTTTGATTGCGCAGTTCTGAACACTCTTTCTGTAGAAAATGCAAGTGGACATTCGGAGCGCTAAGAGGGTAATAGTGGAAAAAGGAATATATTCAAATATAAACTACACAGTAGCATTCTGTGAAAATTCTTTCTGTTCTGTGCATTCAACTAAAACAGTTGAACCTTACTTTTGATTGAGCCGTTCTGAAACACTCTTTCTGTAGAAACTGCAATTGGACATTCTGAGCGCTAGGAGGCCTATATTGGGAAAAAGAATGTCTACAAATAAAAACTACACAGAAGAATTGTGTGAAACTACTTTCTGTTCTGTTTGTTCAACTAAAAGAGTTGAACCTTAGTTTTGATTGAGCCGTTCTGAAACACTCTTTCTGTAGAAAATGCAAGTGGAGTTTCGGAGCGCTAAGAGGGTAATAGTGGAAAAAGGAATATCTCCAAATATAAACTACACAGAATCATTCTGTGAAACTTCTTTCTGATCTGTGCATTCAGCTAACAGAGTTAAACCATACTTTTGATTGAGCAGATCTGAACACTCTTTCTGTAGAAAATGCAACTGGACATTTGGAGCGCTAAGAGAGTACTAGTGGAAAAAGGAATATATTCCAATATAAACTACACAGAAGCATTCTGTGAAACTTCTTTCTGATCTGAGCATTCAGCTAACAGAGTTAAACCATACTTTTGATTGAGCAGTTTTGAAACACTCTGTCTGTAGAAAATGCAACTGGACATTCGTAGCGCTAAGTGGGTATAGTGGAAAAAAGAATATGTTCAAATATAAACTACACAGAAGCATTGTATGAAACTTCTTTCTGTTCTGTGCATTCAACTAACAGAGTTGAACCTTACTTTTGATTGAGCCGTTCTGAAACACTCTTTCTGTAGAAACTGCAATTGGACATTCTGAGCGCTAGGAGGCCTATATTGGGAAAAAGAATGTCTACAAATAAAAACTACAGAGAAGAATTGTGTGAAACTTCTTTCTGTTCTGTTTGTTCAACTAAAAGAGTTGAACCTTAGTTTTGATTGAGCCGTTCTGAAACGCTCTTTCTGTAGAAAATGCAAGTGGAGATTCGGAGCGCTAAGAGGGTAATAGTGGAAAAAGGAATGTCTCCAAATATAAACTACACAGAATTATTCTGTGAAACTTCTTTCTGATCTGTGCATTCAGCTTACAGAGTTAAACCATACTTTTGATTGAGCAGATCTGAACACTCTTTCTGTAGAAAATGCAACTGGACATTTGGAGCGCTAAGAGAGTAGTAGTGGAAAAAGGAATATATTCAAATATAAACTACACAGAAGCATTGTATGAAACTTCTTTCTGTTCTGTGCATTCAACTAACAGAGTTGAACTTACTTTTGATTGAGCCTTTCTGAAACACTCTTTCTGTAGAAACTGCAATTGGACATTCTGAGCGCTAAGAGGCCTCTATTGGGAAAAATAATATCTTCAAATAAAAACTACACAGAAGCATTGTGTGAAACTTATTTCTGATATGTTCATTAAGCTAACAGAGTTAAACCATACTTTTGATTGCACAGTTCTGAACACTCTTTCTGTAGAAAATGCAAGTGGACATTCGGAGCGCTAAGAGGGTAATAGTGGAAAAAGGAATATATTCAAATATAAACTACACAGTAGCATTCTGTGAAAATTCTTTCTGTTCTGTGCATTCAACTAACAGATTTGAACCTTACTTTTGATTGAGCCGTTCTGAAACACTCTTTCTGTAGAAACTGCAATTGGACATGCTAAGCGCTAAGAGGCCTACATTGGGAAAAAGAATATCTTCAAATAAAAACTACACAGATGCATTCTGTGAAACTTATATCTGATCTGTAAATTCAGTTAACAGAGATAAAACATATTTTTGATTGAGCAGTTATGAAACCCTCTTTTTGTAGAAAATGCAAGTGGAGATTCGGAGCGCTAAGAGGGTAATAGTGGAAAAAGGAATGTCTTCAAATATAAACTACACAGAATCATTCGGTGAAACTTCTTTCTGATCTGTGCATTCAGCTAACAGAGTTAAACCATACTTTTGATTGAGCAGATCAGAACACTCTTTCTGTAGAAAATGCAACTGGACATTTGGAGCGCTAAGAGCGTAGTAGTGGAAAAAGGAATATATTCAAATATAAACAACACAGAAGCATTCTGTGAAACTTCTTTCTGATCTGAGCATTCAGCTAACAGAGTTAAACCATACTTTTGATTGAGCAGTTTTGAAACACTCTGTCTGTAGAAAATGCAACTGGACATTCGTAGCGCTAAGTGGGTATAGTGGAAAAAAGAATATGTTCAAATATAAACTACACAGAAGCATTGTATGAAACTTCTTTCTGTTCTGTGCATTCAACTAACAGAGTTGAACCTTACTTTTGATTGAGCCGTTCTGAAACACTCTTTCTGTAGAAACTGCAATTGGACATTCTGAGCGCTAGGAGGCCTATATTGGGAAAAAGAATGTCTACAAATAAAAACTACACAGAAGAATTGTGTGAAACTTCTTTCTGTTCTGTTTGTTCAACTAAAAGAGTTGAACCTTAGTTTTGATTGAGCCGTTCTGAAACACTCTTTCTGTAGAAAATTCAAGTGGAGATTCGGAGCGCTAAGAGGGTAATAGTGGAAAAAGGAATGTCTCCAAATATAAACTACACAGAATCATTCTGTGAAACTTCTTTCTGATCTGTGCATTCAGCTAACAGAGTTAAACCATACTTTTGATTGAGCAGATCTGAACACTCTTTCTGTAGAAAATGCAACTGGACATTTGGAGCGCTAAGGGAGTAGTAGTGGAAAAAGGAATATATTCAAATATAAACTACACAGAAGCATTCTGTGAAACTTTTTCTGATCTGAGCATTCAGCTAACAGAGTTAAACTATACTTTTGATTGAGCAGTTTTGAAACACTCTGTCTGTAGAAAATTCAACTGGACATTCGTGGCGCTAAGTGGGTAATAGTGGAAAAAAGAATATGTTCAAATATAAACTACACAGAAGCATTGTATGAAACTTCTTTCTGTTCTGTGCATTCAACTAACAGAGTTGAACCTTACTTTTGATTGAGCCGTTCTGAAACACTGTTTCTGTAGAAAATGCAATTGGACATTCTGAGCGCTAAGAGGGCTCTATTGGGAAAAATAATAATTTCAAATAAAAACTACACAGAAGCATTGTGTGAAACTCATTTCTGATATGTTCATTAAGCTAACAGAGTTAAACCATATTTTGATTGCGCAGTTCTGAACACTCTTTCTGTAGAAAATGCAAGTGGTCATTCGGAGCGCTAAGAGGGTAATAGTGGAAAAAGGAATATATTCAAATATAAACTACACAGTAGCATTCTGTGAAAATTCTTTCTGTTCTGTGCATTCAACTAACACAGTTGAACCTTACTTTTGATTGAGCCGTTCTGAAACTCTCTTTCTGTAGAAACTGCAATTGGACATGCTAAGCGCTAAGAGGCCTACATTGGGAAAAAGAATATCTTCAAATAAAAACTACACAGATGCATTCTGTGAAACTTATTTCTGATCTGTAAATTCAGTTAACAGAGATAAAACATATTTTTGATTGAGCAGTTATGAAACCCTCTTTTTGTAGAAAATTCAAGTGGAGATTCGGAGCGCTAAGAGGGTAATAGTGGAAAAAGGAATGTCTTCAAATATAAACTACACAGAATCATTCGGTGAAATTTGTTTCTGATCTGTGCATTCAGCTAACAGAGTTAAACCATACTTTTGATTGAGCAGATCTGAACACTCTTTCTGTAGAAAATGCAACTGGACATTTGGAGCGCTAAGAGCGTAGTAGTGGAAAAAGGAATGTATTCAAATATAAACAACACAGAAGCATTCTGTGAAACTTCTTTCTGATCTGAGCATTCAGCTAACAGAGTTAAACCATACTTTTGATTGAGCAGTTTTGAAACACTCTGTCTGTAGAAAATGCAACTGGACATTCGTAGCGCTAAGTGGGTATAGTGGAAAAAAGAATATGTTCAAATATAAACTACACAGAAGCATTGTATGAAACTTCTTTCTGTTCTGTGCATTCAACTAACAGAGTTGAACCTTACTTTTGATTGAGCCGTTCTGAAACACTCTTTCTGTAGAAACTGCAATTGGACATTCTGAGCGCTAGGAGGCCTATATTGGGAAAAAGAATGTCTACAAATAAAAACTACACAGAAGAATTGTGTGAAACTACTTTCTGTTCTGTTTGTTAAACTAAAAGAGTTGAACCTTAGTTTTGATTGAGCCGTTCTGAAACACTCTTTCTGTAGAAAATTCAAGTGGAGATTCGGAGCGCTAAGAGGGTAATATTGGAAAAAGGAATGTCTCCAAATATAAACTACACAGAATCATTGTGTGAAACTTCTTTCTGAACTGTGCATTCAGCTAACAGAGTTAAACCATACTTTTGATTGAGCAGATCTGAACACTCTTTCTGTAGAAAATGCAACTGGACATTTGGAGCGCTAAGAGAGTACTAGTGGAAAAAGGAATATATTCAAATATAAACTACACAGAAGCATTCTGTGAAACTTCTTTCTGATCTGAGCATTCAGCTAACAGAGTTAAACTATACTTTTGATTGAGCAGTTTTGAAACACTCTGTCTGTAGAAAATTCAACTTGATATTCGTGGCGCTAAGTGGGTAATAGTGGAAAAAAGAATATGTTCAAATATAAACTACACAGAAGCATTGTATGAAACTTCTTTCTGTTCTGTGCATTCAACTAACAGAGTTGAACCTTACTTTTGATTGAGCCGTTCTGAAACACTCTTTCTGTAGAAACTGCAATTGGACATTCTGAGCGCTAAGAGGCCTCTATTGGGAAAAATAATATCTTCAAATAAAACTACACAGAAGCATTGTGTGAAAGTTATTTCTGATATGTTCATTAAGCTAACAGAGTTAAACCATATTTTGATTGCGCAGTTCTGAACACTCTTTCTGTAGAAAATGCAAGTGGACATTCGGAGCGCTAAGAGGGTAATAGTGGAAAAAGGAATATATTCAAATATAAACTACACAGTAGCATTCTGTGAAAATTCTTTCTGTTCTGTGCATTCAACTAAAACAGTTGAACCTTACTTTTGATTGAGCCGTTCTGAAACACTCTTTCTGTAGAAACTGCAATTGGACATTCTGAGCGCTAGGAGGCCTATATTGGGAAAACGAATGTCTACAAATAAAAACTACACAGAAGAATTGTGTGAAACTACTTTCTGTTCTGTTTGTTCAACTAAAAGAGTTGAACCTTAGTTTTGATTGAGCCGTTCTGAAACACTCTTTCTGTAGAAAATGCAAGTGGAGTTTCGGAGCGCTAAGAGGGTAATAGTGGAAAAAGGAATATCTCCAAATATAAACTACACAGAATCATTCTGTGAAACTTCTTTCTGATCTGTGCATTCAGCTAACAGAGTTAAACCATACTTTTGATTGAGCAGATCTGAACACTCTTTCTGTAGAAAATGCAACTGGACATTTGGAGCGCTAAGAGAGTACTAGTGGAAAAAGGAATATATTCCAATATAAACTACACAGAAGCATTCTGTGAAACTTCTTTCTGATCTGAGCATTCAGCTAACAGAGTTAAAACATACTTTTGATTGAGCAGTTTTGAAACACTCTGTCTGTAGAAAATGCAACTGGACATTCGTAGCGCTAAGTGGGTATAGTGGAAAAAAGAATATGTTCAAATATAAACTACACAGAAGCATTGTATGAAACTTCTTTCTGTTCTGTGCATTCAACTAACAGAGTTGAACCTTACTTTTGATTGAGCCGTTCTGAAACACTCTTTCTGTAGAAACTGCAATTGGACATTCTGAGCGCTAGGAGGCCTATATTGGGAAAAAGAATGTCTACAAATAAAAACTACACAGAAGAATTGTGTGAAACTTCTTTCTGTTCTGTTTGTTCAACTAAAAGAGTTGAACCTTAGTTTTGATTGAGCCGTTCTGAAACACTCTTTCTGTAGAAAATGCAAGTGGAGATTCGGAGCGCTAAGAGGGTAATAGTGGAAAAAGGAATGTCTCCAAATATAAACTACACAGAATCATTCTGTGAAACTTCTTTCTGATCTGTGCATTCAGCTAACAGAGTTAAACCATACTTTTGATTGAGCAGATCTGAACACTCTTTCTGTAGAAAATGCAACTGGACATTTGGAGCGCTAAGAGAGTACTAGTGGAAAAAGGAATATATTCAAATATAAACTACACAGAAGCATTCTGTGAAACTTCTTTCTGATCTGAGCATTCAGCTAACAGAGTTAAACTATACTTTTGATTGAGCAGTTTTGAAACACTCTGTCTGTAGAAAATTCAACTTGATATTCGTGGCGCTAAGTGGGTAATAGTGGAAAAAAGAATATGTTCAAATATAAACTACACAGAAACATTGTATGAAACTTCTTTCTGTTCTGTGCATTCAACTAACAGAGTTGAACCTTACTTTTGATTGAGCCGTTCTGAAACACTCTTTCTGTAGAAACTGCAATTGGACATTCTGAGCGCTAAGAGGCCTCTATTGGGAAAAATAATATCTTCAAATAAAACTACACAGAAGCATTGTGTGAAACTTATTTCTGATATGTTCATTAAGCTAACAGAGTTAAACCATATTTTGATTGCGCAGTTCTGAACACTCTTTCTGTAGAAAATGCAAGTGGACATTCGGAGCGCTAAGAGGGTAATAGTGGAAAAAGGAATATATTCAAATATAAACTACACAGTAGCATTCTGTGAAAATTCTTTCTGTTCTGTGCATTCAACTAAAACAGTTGAACCTTACTTTTGATTGAGCCGTTCTGAAACACTCTTTCTGTAGAAACTGCAATTGGACATTCTGAGCGCTAGGAGGCCTATATTGGGAAAAAGAATGTCTACAAATAAAAACTACACAGAAGAATTGTGTGAAACTACTTTCTGTTCTGTTTGTTCAACTAAAAGAGTTGAACCTTAGTTTTGATTGAGCCGTTCTGAAACACTCTTTCTGTAGAAAATGCAAGTGGAGTTTCGGAGCGCTAAGAGGGTAATAGTGGAAAAAGGAATATCTCCAAATATAAACTACACAGAATCATTCTGTGAAACTTCTTTCTGATCTGTGCATTCAGCTAACAGAGTTAAACCATACTTTTGATTGAGCAGATCTGAACACTCTTTCTGTAGAAAATGCAACTGGACATTTGGAGCGCTAAGAGAGTACTAGTGGAAAAAGGAATATATTCCAATATAAACTACACAGAAGCATTCTGTGAAACTTCTTTCTGATCTGAGCATTCAGCTAACAGAGTTAAACCATACTTTTGATTGAGCAGTTTTGAAACACTCTGTCTGTAGAAAATGCAACTGGACATTCGTAGCGCTAAGTGGGTATAGTGGAAAAAAGAATATGTTCAAATATAAACTACACAGAAGCATTGTATGAAACTTCTTTCTGTTCTGTGCATTCAACTAACAGAGTTGAACCTTACTTTTGATTGAGCCGTTCTGAAACACTCTTTCTGTAGAAACTGCAATTGGACATTCTGAGCGCTAGGAGGCCTATATTGGGAAAAAGAATGTCTACAAATAAAAACTACACAGAAGAATTGTGTGAAACTTCTTTCTGTTCTGTTTGTTTAACTAAAAGAGTTGAACCTTAGTTTTGATTGAGCCGTTCTGAAACACTCTTTCTGTAGAAAATGCAAGTGGAGATTCGGAGCGCTAAGAGGGTAATAGTGGAAAAAGGAATGTCTCCAAATATAAACTACACAGAATCATTCTGTGAAACTTCTTTCTGATCTGTGCATTCAGCTAACAGAGTTAAACCATACTTTTGATTGAGCAGATCTGAACACTCTTTCTGTAGAAAATGCAACTGGACATTTGGAGCGCTAAGAGAGTAGTAGTGGAAAAAGGAATATATTCAAATATAAACTACACAGAAGCATTGTATGAAACTTCTCTCTGTTCTGTGCATTCAACTAACAGAGTTGAACTTACTTTTGATTGAGCCTTTCTGAAAAACTCTTTCTGTAGAAACTGCAATTGGACATTCTGAGCGCTAAGAGGCCTCTATTGGGAAAAATAATATCTTCAAATAAAAACTACACAGAAGCATTGTGTGAAACTTATTTCTGATATGTTCATTAAGCTAACAGAGTTAAACCATACTTTTGATTGCACAGTTCTGAACACTCTTTCTGTAGAAAATGCAAGTGGACATTCGCAGCGCTAAGAGGGTAATAGTGGAAAAAGGAATATATTCAAATATAAACTACACAGTAGCATTCTGTGAAAATTCTTTCTCTTCTGTGCATTCAACTAACAGAGTTGAACCTTACTTTTGATTGAGCCGTTCTGAAACACTCTTTCTGTAGAAACTGCAATTGGACATGCTAAGCGCTAAGAGGCCTATATTGGGAAAAAGAATATCTTCAAATAAAAACTACACAGATGCATTCTGTGAAACTTATTTCTGATCTGTAAATTCAGTTAACAGAGATAAAACATATTTTTGATTGAGCAGTTATGAAACCCTCTTTTTGTAGAAAATGCAAGTGGAGATTCGGAGCGCTAAGAGGGTAATAGTGGAAAAAGGAATGTCTTCAAATATAAACTACACAGAATCATTCGGTGAAACTTCTTTCTGATCTGTGCATTCAGCTAACAGAGTTAAACCATACTTTTGATTGAGCAGATCAGAACACTCTTTCTGTAGAAAATGCAACTGGACATTTGGAGCGCTAAGAGCGTAGTAGTGGAAAAACGAATATATTCAAATATAAACAACACAGAAGCATTCTGTGAAACTTCTTTCTGATCTGAGCATTCAGCTAACAGAGTTAAACCATACTTTTGATTGAGCAGTTTTGAAACACTCTGTCTGTTGAAAATGCAACTGGACATTCGTAGCGCTAAGTGGGTATAGTGGAAAAAAGAATATGTTCAAATATAAACTACACAGAAGCATTGTATGAAACTTCTTTCTGTTCTGTGCATTCAACTAACAGAGTTGAACCTTACTTTTGATTGAGCCGTTCTGAAACACTCTTTCTGTAGAAACTGCAATTGGTCATTCTGAGCGCTAGGCGGCCTATATTGGGAAAAAGAATGTCTACAAATAAAAACTACACAGAAGAATTGTGTGAAACTTCTTTCTGTTCTGTTTGTTCAACTAAAAGAGTTGAACCTTAGTTTTGATTGAGCCGTTCTGAAACACTCTTTCTGTAGAAAATGCAAGTGGAGATTCGGAGCGCTAAGAGGGTAATAGTGGAAAAAGGAATGTCTCCAAATATAAACTACACAGAATCATTCTGTGAAACTTCTTTCTGATCTGTGCATTCAGCTAACAGAGTTAAACCATACTTTTGATTGAGCAGATCTGAACACTCTTTCTGTAGAAAATGCAACTGGACATTTGGAGCGCTAAGAGAGTAGTAGTGGAAAAAGGAATATATTCAAATATAAACTACACAGAAGCATTCTGTGAAACTTCTTTCTGATCTGAGCATTCAGCTAACAGAGTTAAACCATACTTTTGATTGAGCAGTTTTGAAACACTCTGTGTGTAGAAAATGCAACTGGACATTCGCAGCGCTAAGTGGGTAATAGTGGAAAAAAGAATATGTTCAAATATAAACTACACAGAAGCATTGTATGAAACTTCTTTCTGTTCTGTGCATTCAACTAACAGAGTTGAACCTTACTTTTGATTGAGCCTTTCTGAAACACTCTTTCTGTAGAGACTGCAATTGGACATTCTGAGCGCTAAGAGGCCTCTATTGGGAAAAATAATATCTTCAGATAAAAACTACACAGATGCATTGTGTGAAACTTATTTCTGATATGTTCATTAAGCTAACAGAGTTAAACCATACTTTTGATGGCGCAGTTCTGAACACTCTTTCTGTAGAAAATGCAAGTGGACATTCGGAGCGCTAAGAGGGTAATAGTGGAAAAAGGAATATATTCAAATATAAACTACACAGTAGCATTCTGTGAAAATTCTTTCTGTTCTGTGCATTCAACTAACAGAGTTGAACCTTACTTTTGATTGAGCCGTTCTGAAACTCTCTTTCTGTAGAAACTGAAATTGGACATGCTAAGCGCTAAGAGGCCTACATTGGGAAAAAGAATATCTTCAAATAAAAACTACACAGATGCATTCTGTGAAACTTATTTCTGATCTGTAAATTCAGTTAACAGAGATAAAACATATTTTTGATTGAGCAGTTATGAAACACTATTTTTGTAGAAAATGCAAGTGGAGATTCGGAGCGCTAAGGGGGTAATAGTGGAAAAAGGAATGTCTTCAAATATAAACTACACAGAATCATTCGGTGAAACTTCTTTCTGATCTGTGCATTCAGCTAACAGAGTTAAACCATACTTTTGATTGAGCAGATCTGAACACTCTTTCTGTAGAAAATGCAACTGGACATTTGGAGCGCTAAGAGCGTAGCAGTGGAAAAAGGAATATATTCAAATATAAACTACACAGAAGCATTCTGTGAAACTTCTTTCTGATCTGAGCATTCAGCTAACAGAGTTAAACCATACTTTTGATTGAGCAGGTTTGAAACACTCTGTCTGTAGAAAATGCAAGTGGACATTCGTAGCGCTAAGTGGGTAATAGTGGAAAAAAGAATATGTTCAAATATAAACTACACAGAAGCATTGTATGAAACTTCTTTCTGTTCTGTGCATTCAACTAACAGAGTTGAACCTTACTTTTGATTGAGCCGTTCTGAAACACTCTTTCTGTAGAAACTGCAATTGGACATTCTGAGCGCTAAGAGGCATCTATTGGGAAAAATAATATCTTCACATAAAAACTACACAGAAGCATTGTGTGAAACTTATTTCTGATATGTTCATTAAGCTAACAGAGTTAAACCATACTTTTGATTGCGCAGTTCTGAACACTCTTTCTGTAGAAAATGCAAGTGGACATTCGGAGCGCTAAGAGGGTAATAGTGGAAAAAGGAATATATTCAAATATAAACTACACAGTAGCATTCTGTGAAAATTCTTTCTGTTCTGTGCATTCAACTAACAGAGTTGAACCTTACTTTTGATTGAGCCGTTCTGAAACACTCTTTCTGTAGAAACTGCAATTGGACATGCTAAGCGCTAAGAGACCTACATTGGGAAAAAGAATATCTTCAAATAAAAACTACACAGATGCATTCTGTGAAACTTATTTCTGATCTGTAAATTCAGTTAACAGAGATAAAACATATTTTTGATTGAGCAGTTATGAAACACTCTTTTTGTAGAAAATGCAAGTGGAGATTCGGAGCGCTAAGTGGGTAATAGTGGAAAAAGGAATGTCTTCAAATTTAAACTACACAGAATCATTCGGTGAAACTTCTTTCTGATCTGTGCATTCAGCTAACAGAGTTAAACCATACTTTTGATTGAGCAGATCAGAACACTCTTTCTGTAGAAAATGCAACTGGACATTTGGAGCGCTAAGAGCGTAGTAGTGGAAAAACGAATATATTCAAATATAAACTACACAGAAGCATTCTGTGAAACTTCTTTCTGATCTGAGCATTCAGCTAACAGAGTTAAACCATACTTTTGATTGAGCAGTTTTGAAACACTCTGTCTGTAGAAAATGCAACTGGACATTCGTAGCGCTAAGTGGGTATAGTGGAAAAAAAATATGTTCAAATATAAACTACACAGAAGCATTGTATGAAACTTCTTTCTGTTCTGTGCATTCAACTAACAGAGTTGAACCTTACTTTTGATTGAGCCGTTCTGAAACACTCTTTCTGTAGAAACTGCAATTGGACATTCTGAGCGCTAGAAGGCCTATATTGGGAAAAAGATTGTCTACAAATAAAAACTACACAGAAGAACTGTGTGAAACTACTATCTGTTCTGTTTGTTCAACTAAAAGAGTTGAACCTTAGTTTTGATTGAGCCGTTCTGAAACACTCTTTCTGTAGAAAATGCAAGTGGAGATTCGGAGCGCTAAGAGGGTAATAGTGGAAAAAGGAATGTCTCCAAATATAAATTACACAGAATCATTCTGTGAAACTTCTTTCTGATCTGTGCATTCAGCTAACAGAGTTAAACCATACATTTGATTGAGCAGATCTGAACACTCTTTCTGTAGAAAATGCAACTGGATATTTGGAGCGCTAAGAGAGCAGTAGTGGAAAAAGGAATATATTCAAATATAAACTACACAGAAGCATTCTGTGAAACTTCTTTCTGATCTGAGCATTCAGCTAACGGAGTTAAACTATACTTTTGATTAAGCAGTTTTGAAACACTCTGTCTGTAGAAAATTCAACTGGACATTCGTAGCGATAAGTGGGTAATAGTGGAAAAAAGAATATGTTCAAATATAAACTACACAGAAGCATTGTATTAAACTTCTTTCTGTTCTGTGCATTCAACTAAGAGAGTTGAACCTTACTTTATATTGAGCCGTTCTGAAACACTCTTTCTGTAGAAACTGCAATTGGACATTCTGAGCGCTAAGAGGCATCTATTGGGAAAAATAATATCTTCACATAAAAACTACACAGAAGCATTGTGTGAAACTTATTTCTGATATGTTCATTAAGCTAACAGAGTTAAACCATACTTTTGATTGCGCAGTTCTGAACACTCTTTCTGTAGAAAATGCAAGTGGACATTCGGAGCGCTAAGAGGGTAATAGTGGAAAAAGGAATATATTCAAATATAAACTACACAGTAGCATTCTGTGAAAATTCTTTCTGTTCTGTGCATTCAACTAACAGAGTTGAACCTTACTTTTGATTGAGCCGTTCTGAAACACTCTTTCTGTAGAAACTGCAATTGGACATGCTAAGCGCTAAGAGACCTACATTGGGAAAAAGAATATCTTCAAATAAAAACTACACAGATGCATTCTGTGAAACTTATTTCTGATCTGTAAATTCAGTTAACAGAGATAAAACATATTTTTGATTGAGCAGTTATGAAACACTCTTTTTGTAGAAAATGCAAGTGGAGATTCGGAGCGCTAAGTGGGTAATAGTGGAAAAAGGAATGTCTTCAAATTTAAACTACACAGAATCATTCGGTGAAACTTCTTTCTGATCTGTGCATTCAGCTAACAGAGTTAAACCATACTTTTGATTGAGCAGATCAGAACACTCTTTCTGTAGAAAATGCAACTTGACATTTGGAGCGCTAAGAGCGTAGTAGTGGAAAAACGAATATATTCAAATATAAACTACACAGAAGCATTCTGTGAAACTTGTTTCTGATCTGAGCATTCAGCTAACAGAGTTAAACCATACTTTTGATTGAGCAGTTTTGAAACACTCTGTCTGTAGAAAATGCAACTGGACATTCGTAGCGCTAAGTGGGTATAGTGGAAAAAAAATATGTTCAAATATAAACTACACAGAAGCATTGTATGAAACTTCTTTCTGTTCTGTGCATTCAACTAACAGAGTTGAACCTAACTTTTGATTGAGCCGTTCTGAAACACTCTTTCTGTAGAAACTGCAATTGGACATTCTGAGCGCTAGGCGGCCTATATTGGGAAAAAGAATGTCTACAAATAAAAACTACACAGAAGAATTGTGTGAAACTTCTTTCTGTTCTGTTTGTTCAACTAAAAAGTTGAACCTTAGTTTTGATTGAGCCGTTCTGAAACACTCTTTCTGTATAAAATGCAAGTGGAGATTCGGAGCGCTAAGAGGGTAATAGTGGAAAAAGGAATGTCTCCAAATATAAACTACACAGAATCATTCTGTGAAACTTCTTTCTGATCTGTGCATTCAGGTAACAGAGTTAAACCATACTTTTGATTGAGCAGATCTGAACACTCTTTCTGTAGAAAATGCAACTGGACATTTGGAGCGCTAAGAGAGTAGTAGTGGAAAAAGGAATATATTCAAATATAAACTACACAGAAACATTCTGTGAAACTTCTTTCTGATCTGAGCATTCAGCTAACAGAGTTAAACCATACTTTTGATTGAGCAGTTTTGAAACACTCTGTCTGTAGAAAATGCAACTGGACATTCGTAGCGCTAAGTGGGTAATAGTGGAAAAAAGAATATGTTCAAATATAAACTACACAGAAGCATTGTATGAAACTTTTTTCTGTTCTGTGCATTCAACTAACAGAGTTGAACCTTACTTTTGATTGAGCCTTTCTGAAACACTCTTTCTGTAGAAACTGCAATTGGACATTCTGAGCGCTAAGAGGCCTCTATTGGGAAAAATAATATCTTCAGATAAAAACTACACAGATGCATTGTGTGAAACTTATTTCTGATATGTTCATTAAGCTAACAGAGTTAAACCATACTTTTGATGGCGCAGTTCTGAACACTCTTTCTGTAGAAAATGCAAGTGGACATTCGGAGCGCTAAGAGGGTAATAGTGGAAAAAGGAATATATTCAAATATAAACTACACAGTAGCATTTTGTGAAAATTCTTTCTGTTCTGTGCATTCAACTAACAGAGTTGAAGCTTACTTTTGATTGAGCCGTTCTGAAACACTCTATCTGTAGAAACTGCAATTGGACATGCTAAGCGCCAAGGGGCCTACATTGGGAAAAAGAATATCTTCAAATAAATACTACACAGATGCATTCTGTGAAACTTATTTCTGATCCGTAAATTCAGTTAAAAGAGATAAAACATATTTTTGATTGAGCAGTTATGAAACACTCTTTTTGTAGAAAATGCAAGTGGAGATTCGGAGCGCTAAGAGGGTAATAGTGGAAAAAGGAATGTCTTCAAATATAAACTACACAGAATCATTCGGTGAAACTTCTTTCTGATCTGTGCATTCAGCTAACAGAGTTAAACCATACTTTTGATTGAGCAGATCTGAACACTCTTTCTGTAGAAAATGCAACTGGACATTTGGAGCGCTAAGAGCGTAGTAGTGGAAAAAGGAATATATTCAAATATAAACTACACAGAAGCATTCTGTGAAACTTCTTTCTGATCTGAGCATTCAGCTAACAGAGTTAAACCATACTTTTGATTGAGCAGTTTTGAAACACTCTGTACGTAGAAAATGCAACTGGACATTCGTAGCGCTAAGTGGGTAATAGTGGAAAAAAGAATATGTTCAAATATAAACTACACAGAAGCATTGTATGAAACTTCTTTCTGTTCTGTGCATTCAACTAACAGAGTTGAACCTTACTTTTGATTGAGCCTTTCTGAAACACTCTTTCTGTAGAGACTGCAATTGGACATTCTGAGCGCTAAGAGGCCTCTATTGGGAAAAATAATATCTTCAGATAAAAACTACACAGATGCATTGTGTGAAACTTATTTCTGATATGTTCATTAAGCTAACAGAGTTAAACCATACTTTTGATGGCGCAGTTCTGAACACTCTTTCTGTAGAAAATGCAAGTGGACATTCGGAGCGCTAAGAGGGTAATAGTGGAAAAAGGAATATATTCAAATATAAACTACACAGTAGCATTCTGTGAAAATTCTTTCTGTTCTGTGCATTCAACTAACAGAGTTGAACCTTACTTTTGATTGAGCCGTTCTGAAACTCTCTTTCTGTAGAAACTGAAATTGGACATGCTAAGCGCTAAGAGGCCTACATTGGGAAAAAGAATATCTTCAAATAAAAACTACACAGATGCATTCTGTGAAACTTATTTCTGATCTGTAAATTCAGTTAACAGAGATAAAACATATTTTTGATTGAGCAGTTATGAAACACTATTTTTGTAGAAAATGCAAGTGGAGATTCGGAGCGCTAAGGGGGTAATAGTGGAAAAAGGAATGTCTTCAAATATAAACTACACAGAATCATTCGGTGAAACTTCTTTCTGATCTGTGCATTCAGCTAACAGAGTTAAACCATACTTTTGATTGAGCAGATCTGAACACTCTTTCTGTAGAAAATGCAACTGGACATTTGGAGCGCTAAGAGCGTAGCAGTGGAAAAAGGAATATATTCAAATATAAACTACACAGAAGCATTCTGTGAAACTTCTTTCTGATCTGAGCATTCAGCTAACAGAGTTAAACCATACTTTTGATTGAGCAGGTTTGAAACACTCTGTCTGTAGAAAATGCAAGTGGACATTCGTAGCGCTAAGTGGGTAATAGTGGAAAAAAGAATATGTTCAAATATAAACTACACAGAAGCATTGTATGAAACTTCTTTCTGTTCTGTGCATTCAACTAACAGAGTTGAACCTTACTTTTGATTGAGCCGTTCTGAAACACTCTTTCTGTAGAAACTGCAATTGGACATTCTGAGCGCTAGAAGGCCTATATTGGGAAAAAGATTGTCTACAAATAAAAACTACACAGAAGAACTGTGTGAAACTACTATCTGTTCTGTTTGTTCAACTAAAAGAGTTGAACCTTAGTTTTGATTGAGCCGTTCTGAAACACTCTTTCTGTAGAAAATGCAAGTGGAGATTCGGAGCGCTAAGAGGGTAATAGTGGAAAAAGGAATGTCTCCAAATATAAATTACACAGAATCATTCTGTGAAACTTCTTTCTGATCTGTGCATTCAGCTAACAGAGTTAAACCATACATTTGATTGAGCAGATCTGAACACTCTTTCTGTAGAAAATGCAACTGGATATTTGGAGCGCTAAGAGAGCAGTAGTGGAAAAAGGAATATATTCAAATATAAACTACACAGAAGCATTCTGTGAAACTTCTTTCTGATCTGAGCATTCAGCTAACGGAGTTAAACTATACTTTTGATTGAGCAGTTTTGAAACACTCTGTCTGTAGAAAATTCAACTGGACATTCGTAGCGATAAGTGGGTAATAGTGGAAAAAAGAATATGTTCAAATATAAACTACACAGAAGCATTGTATGAAACTTCTTTCTGTTCTGTGCATTCAACTAAGAGAGTTGAACCTTACTTTATATTGAGCCGTTCTGAAACACTCTTTCTGTAGAAACTGCAATTGGACATTCTGAGCGCTAAGAGGCATCTATTGGGAAAAATAATATCTTCACATAAAAACTACACAGAAGCATTGTGTGAAACTTATTTCTGATATGTTCATTAAGCTAACAGAGTTAAACCATACTTTTGATTGCGCAGTTCTGAACACTCTTTCTGTAGAAAATGCAAGTGGACATTCGGAGCGCTAAGAGGGTAATAGTGGAAAAAGGAATATATTCAAATATAAACTACACAGTAGCATTCTGTGAAAATTCTTTCTGTTCTGTGCATTCAACTAACAGAGTTGAACCTTACTTTTGATTGAGCCGTTCTGAAACACTCTTTCTGTAGAAACTGCAATTGGACATGCTAAGCGCTAAGAGACCTACATTGGGAAAAAGAATATCTTCAAATAAAAACTACACAGATGCATTCTGTGAAACTTATTTCTGATCTGTAAATTCAGTTAACAGAGATAAAACATATTTTTGATTGAGCAGTTATGAAACACTCTTTTTGTAGAAAATGCAAGTGGAGATTCGGAGCGCTAAGTGGGTAATAGTGGAAAAAGGAATGTCTTCAAATTTAAACTACACAGAATCATTCGGTGAAACTTCTTTCTGATCTGTGCATTCAGCTAACAGAGTTAAACCATACTTTTGATTGAGCAGATCAGAACACTCTTTCTGTAGAAAATGCAACTGGACATTTGGAGCGCTAAGAGCGTAGTAGTGGAAAAACGAATATATTCAAATATAAACTACACAGAAGCATTCTGTGAAACTTCTTTCTGATCTGAGCATTCAGCTAACAGAGTTAAACCATACTTTTGATTGAGCAGTTTTGAAACACTCTGTCTGTAGAAAATGCAACTGGACATTCGTAGCGCTAAGTGGGTATAGTGGAAAAAAAATATGTTCAAATATAAACTACACAGAAGCATTGTATGAAACTTCTTTCTGTTCTGTGCATTCAACTAACAGAGTTGAACCTTACTTTTGATTGAGCCGTTCTGAAACACTCTTTCTGTAGAAACTGCAATTGGACATTCTGAGCGCTAGGCGGCCTATATTGGGAAAAAGAATGTCTACAAATAAAAACTACACAGAAGAATTGTGTGAAACTTCTTTCTGTTCTGTTTGTTCAACTAAAAAGTTGAACCTTAGTTTTGATTGAGCCGTTCTGAAACACTCTTTCTGTATAAAATGCAAGTGGAGATTCGGAGCGCTAAGAGGGTAATAGTGGAAAAAGGAATGTCTCCAAATATAAACTACACAGAATCATTCTGTGAAACTTCTTTCTGATCTGTGCATTCAGGTAACAGAGTTAAACCATACTTTTGATTGAGCAGATCTGAACACTCTTTCTGTAGAAAATGCAACTGGACATTTGGAGCGCTAAGAGAGTAGTAGTGGAAAAAGGAATATATTCAAATATAAACTACACAGAAACATTCTGTGAAACTTCTTTCTGATCTGAGCATTCAGCTAACAGAGTTAAACCATACTTTTGATTGAGCAGTTTTGAAACACTCTGTCTGTAGAAAATGCAACTGGACATTCGTAGCGCTAAGTGGGTAATAGTGGAAAAAAGAATATGTTCAAATATAAACTACACAGAAGCATTGTATGAAACTTTTTTCTGTTCTGTGCATTCAACTAACAGAGTTGAACCTTACTTTTGATTGAGCCTTTCTGAAACACTCTTTCTGTAGAAACTGCAATTGGACATTCTGAGCGCTAAGAGGCCTCTATTGGGAAAAATAATATCTTCAGATAAAAACTACACAGATGCATTGTGTGAAACTTATTTCTGATATGTTCATTAAGCTAACAGAGTTAAACCATACTTTTGATGGCGCAGTTCTGAACACTCTTTCTGTAGAAAATGCAAGTGGACATTCGGAGCGCTAAGAGGGTAATAGTGGAAAAAGGAATATATTCAAATATAAACTACACAGTAGCATTTTGTGAAAATTCTTTCTGTTCTGTGCATTCAACTAACAGAGTTGAAGCTTACTTTTGATTGAGCCGTTCTGAAACACTCTATCTGTAGAAACTGCAATTGGACATGCTAAGCGCTAAGGGGCCTACATTGGGAAAAAGAATATCTTCAAATAAATACTACACAGATGCATTCTGTGAAACTTATTTCTGATCCGTAAATTCAGTTAAAAGAGATAAAACATATTTTTGATTGAGCAGTTATGAAACACTCTTTTTGTAGAAAATGCAAGTGGAGATTCGGAGCGCTAAGAGGGTAATAGTGGAAAAAGGAATGTCTTCAAATATAAACTACACAGAATCATTCGGTGAAACTTCTTTCTGATCTGTGCATTCAGCTAACAGAGTTAAACCATACTTTTGATTGAGCAGATCTGAACACTCTTTCTGTAGAAAATGCAACTGGACATTTGGAGCGCTAAGAGCGTAGTAGTGGAAAAAGGAATATATTCAAATATAAACTACACAGAAGCATTCTGTGAAACTTCTTTCTGATCTGAGCATTCAGCTAACAGAGTTAAACCATACTTTTGATTGAGCAGTTTTGAAACACTCTGTCTGTAGAAAATGCAACTGGACATTCGTAGCGCTAAGTGGGTAATAGTGGAAAAAAGAATATGTTCAAATATGAACTACACAGAAGCATTGTATGAAACTTCTTTCTGTTCTGTGCATTCAACTAACAGAGTTGAACCTTATTTTTGATTGAGCCTTTCTGAAACACTCTTTCTGTAGAAACTGCAATTGGACATTCTGAGCGCTAAGAGGCCTATATTGGGAAAAAGAATGTCTACTAATAAAAACTACACAGAAGAATTGTGTGAAACTTCTTTCTGTTCTGTTTGTTCAACTAAAAGAGTTGAACCTTAGTTTTGATTGAGCCGTTCTGAAACACTCTTTCTGTAGAAAATGCAAGTGGAGATTCGGAGCGCTAAGAGGGTAATAGTGGAAAAAGGAATGTCTCCAAATATAAACTACACAGAATCATTCTGTGAAACTTCTTTCTGATCTGTGCATTCAGCTAACAGAGTTAAACCATACTTTTGATTGAGCAGATCTGAACACTCTTTCTGTAGAAAATGCAACTGGACATTTGGAGCGCTAAGAGAATAGTAGTGGAAAAAGGAATATATTTAAATATAAACTACACAGAAGCATTCTGTGAAACTTCTTTCTAATCTGAGCATTCAGCTAACAGAGTTAAACCATACTTTTGATTGAGCAGTTTTGAAACACACTGTCTGTAGAAAATGCAACTGGACATTCGTAGCGCTAAGTGGGTAATAGTGGAAAAAAGAATATGTTCAAATATAAACTACACAGAAGCATTGTATGAAACTACTTTCTGTTCTGTGCTTTCAACTAACAGAGTTGAACCTTACTTTTGATTGAGCCTTTCTGAAACACTCTTTCTGTAGAAACTGCAATTGGACATTCTGAGCGCTAAGAGGCCTCTATTGGGAAAAATAATATCTTCAAATAAAAACTACACAGAAGCATTGTGTGAAACTTATTTCTGATATGTTCATTAAGCTAACAGAATTAAACCATACTTTTGATTGTGCAGTTCTGAACACTCTTTCTGTAGAAAATGCAAGTGGACATTCGGAGCGCTAAGAGGGTAATAGTGGAAAAAGGAATATATTCAAATATAAACTACACAGTAGCATTCTGTGAAAATTCTTTCTGTTCTGTGCATTCAACTAACAGAGTTGAACCTTACTTTTGATTGAGCCGTTCTGAAACACTCTTTCTGTAGAAACTGCAATTGGACATGCTAAGCCCTAAGAGGCCTACATTTAGAAAAAGAATATCTTCAAATAAAAACTACACAGATGCATTCTGTGAAACTTATTTCTGATCTGTAAATTCAGTTAACAGAGATAAAACATATTTTTGATTGAGCAGTTATGAAACACTCTTTTTGTAGAAAATGCAAGTGGAGATTCGGAGCGCTAAGAGGGTAATAGTGGAAAAAGGAATGTCTTCAAATATAAACTACACAGAATCATTCGGTGAAACTTCTTTCTGATCTGTGCATTCAGCTAACAGAGTTAAACCATACTTTTGATTGAGCAGATCTGAACACTCTTTCTGTAGAAAATGCAACTGGACATTTGGAGCGCTAAGAGCGTAGTAGTGGAAAAAGGAATATATTCAAATATAAACTACACAGAAGCATTCTGTGAAACTTCTTTCTGATCTGAGCATTCAGCTAACAGAGTTAAACCATACTTTTGATTGAGCAGTTTTGAAACACTCTGCCTGTAGAAAATGCAACTGGACATTCGTAGCGCTAAGTGGGTAATAGTGGAAAAAAGAATAGGTTCAAATATAAACTACACAGAAGCATTGTATGAAACTTCTTTCTGTTCTGTACATTCAACTAACAGAGTTGAACCTTACTTTTGATTGAGCCGTTCTGAAACACTCTTTCTGTAGAAACTGCAATTGGACATTCTGAGCGCTAAGAGGCCTATATTGGGAAAAAGAATGTCTACAAATAAAAACTACACAGAAGAATTGTGTGAAACTTCTTTCTGTTCTGTTTGTTCATCTAAAAGAGTTGAACCTTAGTTTTGATTGAGCCGTTCTGAAACACTCTTTCTGTAGAAAATGCAAGTGGAGATTCGGAGCGCTAAGAGGGTAATAGTGGAAAAAGGAATCTCTACAAATATAAACTACACAGAATCATTCTGTGAAACTTCTTTCTGATCTGTGCATTCAGCTAACAGAGTTAAACCATACTTTTGATTGAGCAGATCAGAACACTCTTTCTGTAGAAAATGCAACTGGACATTTGGAGCGCTAAGAGAGTAGTAGTGGAAAAAGGAATATATTCAAATATAAACTACACAGAAGCATTCTGTGAAACTTCTTTCTGATCTGAGCATTCAGCTAACAGATTTAAACCATACTTTTGATTGAGCAGTTTTGAAACACTCTGTCTGTAGAAAATGCAACTGGACATTCGTAGCGCTAAGTGGGTAATAGTGGAAAAAAGAATATGTTCAAATATAAGCTACACAGAAGCATTGTATGAAACTTCTTTCTGTTCTGTGCATTCAACTAACAGAGTTGAACCTTACTTTTGATTGAGCCTTTCTGAAACACTCTTTCTGTAGAAACTGCAATTGGACATTCTGAACGCTAAGAGGCCTCTATTGGGAAAAATAATATCTTCAAATAAAAACTACACAGAAGCATTGTGTGAAACTTATTTCTGATATGTTCATTAAGCTAACAGAGTTAAACCATACTTTTGATTGCGCAGTTCTGAACACTCTTTCTGTAGAAAATGCAAGTGGACATTCGGAGCGCTAAGAAGGTAATAGTGGAAAAAGGAATATATTCAAATATAAACTACACAGTAGCATTCTGTGAAAATTATTTCTGTTCTGTGCATTCAACTAACAGAGTTGAACCTTACTTTTGATTGAGCCGATCTGAAACACTCTTTCTGTAGAAACTGCAATTGGACATGCTAAGCGCTAAGAGGCCTACATTGGGAAAAAGAATATCTTCAAATAAAAACTACACAGATGCATTCTGTGAAACTTATTTCTGATCTGTAAATTCAGTTAACAGAGATAAAACATATTTTTGATTGAGCAGTTATGAAACACTCTTTTTGTAGAAAATGCAAGTGGAGATTCGGAGCGCTAAGAGGGTAATAGTGGAAAAAGGAATGTCTTCAAATATAAACTACACAGAATCATTCGGTGAAAGTTCTTTCTGATCTGTGCATTCAGCTAACAGAGTTAAACCATACTTTTGATTGAGCAGATCTGAACAATCTTTCTGTAGAAAATGCAACTGGACATTTGGAGCGCTAAGAGCGTAGTAGTGGAAAAAGGAATATATTCAAATATAAACTACACAGAAGCATTCTGTGAAACTTCTTTCTGATCTGAGCATTCAGCTAACAGAGTTAAACCATACTTTTGATTGAGCAGTTTTGAAACACTCTGTCTGTAGAAAATGCAACTGGACATTCGTAGCGCTAAGTGGGTAATAGTGGAAAAAAGAATAGGTTCAAATATAAACTACACAGAAGCATTGTATGAAACTTCTTTCTGTTCTGTGCATTCAACTAACAGAGTTGAACCTTACTTTTGATTGAGCCGTTCTGAAACACTCATTCTGTAGAAACTGCAATTGGACATTCTGAGCGCTAAGAGGCCTATATTGGGAAAAAGAATATCTACAAATAAAAACTACACAGAAGAATTGTGTGAAACTTCTTTCTGTTCTGTTTGTTCAACTAAAAGAGTTGAACCTTAGTTTTGATTGAGCCGTTCTGAAACACTCTTTCTGTAGAAAATGCAAGTGGAGATTCGGAGCGCTAAGAGGGTAATAGTGGAAAAAGGAATGTCTCCAAATATAAACTACACAGAATCATTCTGTGAAACTTCTTTCTGATCTGTGCATTCAGCTAACAGTGTTAAACCATACTTTTGATTGAGCAGATCTGAACACTCTTTCTGTAGAAAATGCAACTGGACATTTGGAGCGCTAAGAGAGTAGTAGTGGAAAAAGGAATATATTCAAATATAAACTACACAGAAACATTCTGTGAAACTTCTTTCTGATCTGAGCATTCAGCTAACAGAGTTAAACCATACTTTTGATTGAGCAGTTTTGAAACACTCTGTCTGTAGAAAATGCAACTGGACATTCGTAGCGCTAAGTGGGTAATAGTGGAAAAAAGAATAGGTTCAAATATAAACTACACAGAAGCATTGTATGAAACTCCTTTCTGTTCTGTGCATTCAACTGAGTTGAACCTTACTTTTGATTGAGCCGTTCTGAAACACTCTTTCTGTAGAAACTGCAATTGGACATTCTGAGCGCTAAGAGGCCTCTATTGGGAAAAATAATATCTTCAGATAAAAACTACACAGAAGCATTGTGTGAAACTTATTTCTGATATGTTCATTAAGCTAACAGAGTTAAACCATACTTTTGATTGCGCAGTTCTGAACACTCTTTCTGTAGAAAATGCAAGTGGACATTCGGAGCGCTAAGAGGGTAATAGTGGAAAAAGGAATATATTCAAATATAAACTACACAGTAGCATTCTGTGAAAATTATTTCTGTTCTGTGCATTCAACTAACAGAGTTGAACCTTACTTTTGATTGAGCCGTTCTGAAACACTCTTTCTGTAGAAACTGCAATTGGACATGCTAAGCGCTAAGAGACCTACATTGGGAAAAAGAATATCTTCAAATAAAAACTACACAGATGCATTCTGTGAAACTTATTTCTGATCCGTAAATACAGTTAAAAGAGATAAAACATATTTTTGATTGAGCAGTTATGAAACACTCTTTTTGTAGAAAATGCAAGTGGAGATTCGGAGCGCTAAGAGGGTAATAGTGGAAAAAGGAATGTCTTCAAATATAAACTACACAGAATCATTCGGTGAAACTTCTTTCTGATCTGTGCATTCAGCTAACAGAGTTAAACCATACTTTTGATTGAGCAGATCTGAACACTCTTTCTGTAGAAAATGCAACTGGACATTTGGAGCGCTAAGAGCGTAGTAGTGGAAAAAGGAATATATTCAAATATAAACTACACAGAAGCATTCTGTGAAACTTCTTTCTGATCTGAGCATTCAGCTAACAGAGTTAAACCATACTTTTGATTGAGCAGTTTTGAAACACTCTGTCTGTAGAAAATGCAACTGGACATTCGTAGCGCTAAGTGGGTAATAGTGGAAAAAAGAATATGTTCAAATATGAACTACACAGAAGCATTGTATGAAACTTCTTTCTGTTCTGTGCATTCAACTAACAGAGTTGAACCTTATTTTTGATTGAGCCTTTCTGAAACACTCTTTCTGTAGAAACTGCAATTGGACATGCTAAGCCCTAAGAGGCCTACATTTAGAAAAAGAATATCTTCAAATAAAAACTACACAGATGCATTCTGTGAAACTTATTTCTGATCTGTAAATTCAGTTAACAGAGATAAAACATATTTTTGATTGAGCAGTTATGAAACACTCTTTTTGTAGAAAATGCAAGTGGAGATTCGGAGCGCTAAGAGGGTAATAGTGGAAAAAGGAATGTCTTCAAATATAAACTACACAGAATCATTCGGTGAAACTTCTTTCTGATCTGTGCATTCAGCTAACAGAGTTAAACCATACTTTTTATTGAGCAGATCTGAACACTCTTTCTGTAGAAAATGCAACTGGACATTTGGAGCGCTAAGAGAGTAGTAGTGGAAAAAGGAATATATTCAAATATAAACTACACAGAAGCCTTCTGTGAAACTTCTTTCTGATCTGAGCATTCAGCTAACAGAGTTAAACCATACTTGTGATTGAGCAGTTTTGAAACACTCTGTCTGTAGAAAATGCAACTGGACATTCGTAGCGCTAAGTAGGTAATAGTGGAAAAAAGAATATGTTCAAATATAAACTACACAGAAGCATTGTATGAAACTTCTTTCTGTTCTGTGCATTCAACTAACAGAGTTGAACTTACTTTTGATTGAGCCTTTCTGAAACACTCTTTCTGTAGAAACTGCAATTGGACATTCTGAGCGCTAAGAGGCCTCTATTGGGAAAAATAATATCTTCAAATAAAAACTACACAGAAGCATTGTGTGAAACTTATTTCTGATATGTTCATTAAGCTAACAGAGTTAAACCATACTTTGGATGGCGCAGTTCTGAACACTCTTTCTGTAGAAAATGCAAGTGGACATTCGGAGCGCTAAGAGGGTAATAGTGGAAATACAATATATTCAAATATAAACTACAGAGTAGCATTCTGTGAAAATTCTTTCTGTTCTGTGCATTCAACTAACAGAGTTGAACCTTACTTTTGATTGAGCCGTTCTGAAACACTCTATCTGTAGAAACTGCAATTGGACATGCTAAGCGCTAAGAGGCCTACATTTGGAAAAAGAATATCTTCAAATAAAAACTACACAGATGCATTCTGTGAAACTTATTTCTGATCGGTAAATTCAGTTAACAGAGATAAAACATATTTTTGATTGAGCAGTTATGAAACACTCTTTTTGTAGAAAATGCAAGTGGAGATTCGGAGCGCTAAGAGGGTAATAGTGGAAAAAGGAATGTCTTCAAATATAAACTACACAGAATCATTCGGTGAAACTTCTTTCTGATCTGTGCATTCAGCTAACAAAGTTAAACCATACTTTTGATTGAGCAGATCTGAACACTCTTTCTGTAGAAAATGCAACTGGACATTTGGAGCGCTAAGAGAGTAGTAGTGGAAAAAGGAATATATTCAAATATAAACTACACAGAAGCATTCTGTGAAACTTCTTTCTGATCTGAGCATTCAGCTAACAGAGTTAAACCATACTTTTGATTGAGCAGTTTTGAAACACTCTGTCTGTAGAAAATGCAACTGGACATTCATAGCGCTAAGTGGGTAATAGTGGAAAAAAGAATATATTCAAATATGAACTACACAGAAGCATTGTATGAAACTTCTTTCTGTTCTGTGCATTCAACTAACAGAGTTGAACCTTACTTTTGATTGACCCTTTCTGAAACACTCTTTCTGTAGAAACTGCAATTGGACATTCTGAGCGCTAAGAGGCCTATATTGGGAAAAAGAATGTCTACAAATAAAAACTACACAGAAGAATTGTGTGAAACTTCTTTCTGTTCTGTTTGTTCAACTAAAAGAGTTGAACCTTAGTTTTGATTGAGCCGTTCTGAAACACTCTTTCTGTAGAAAATGCAAGTGGAGATTCGGAGCGCTAAGAGGGTAATAGTGGAAAAAGGAATGTCTCCAAATATAAACTACACAGAATCATTCTGGGAAACTTCTTTCTGATCTGTGCATTCAGCTAACAGAGTTAAACCATACTTTTGATTGAGCAGATCTGAACACTCTTTCTGTAGAAATTGCAACTGGACATTTGGAGCGCTAAGAGAGTAGTAGTGGAAAAAGGAATATATTCAAATATAAACTACACAGAAGCATTCTGTGAAACTTTTTTCTGATCTGAGCATTCAGCTAACAGAGTTAAACCATACTTTTGATTGAGCAGTTTTGAAACACTCTGTCTGTAGAAAATGCAACTGGACATTCGTAGCGCTAAGTGGGTAATAGTGGAAAAAAGAATATATTCAAATATAAACTGCACAGAAGCATTGTATGAAACTCCTTTCTGTTCTGTGCATTCAACTAACAGAGTTGAACCTTACTTTTGATTGAGCCGTTCTGAAACACTCTTTCTGTAGAAACTGCAATTGGACATGCTAAGCGCTAAGAGGCCTACATTGGGAAAAAGAATATCTTCAAGTAAAAACTACACAGATGCATTCTGCGAAACTTATTTCTGATCTGTAAATTCAGTTAAGAGAGATAAAACATATTTTTGATTGAGCAGTTATGAAACACTCTTTTTGTAGAAAATGCAATTGGAGATTGGGAGCGCTAAGAGGGTAATAGTGGAAAAAGGAATGTCTTCAAATATAAACTACACAGAATCATTCGGAGAAACTTCTTTCTGATCTGTGCATTCAGCTAACAGAGTTAAACCATACTTTTGATTGAGCAGAACTGAACACTCTTTCTGTAGAAAATGCAACTGGACATTTGGAGCGCTAAGAGCGTAGTAGTGGAAAAAGGAATATATTCAAATATAAACTACACAGAAGCATTCTGTGAAACTTCTTTCTGATCTGAGCATTCAGCTAACAGAGTTAAACCATACTTTTGATTGAGCAGTTTTGAAACACTCTGTCTGTAGAAAATGCAACTGGACATTCGTAGCGCTAAGTGGGTATAGTGGAAAAAAGAATATGTTCAAATATAAACTACACAGAAGCATTGTATGAAACTTCTTTCTGTTCTGTGCATTCAACTAACAGAGTTGAACCTTAATTTGATTGAGCCTTTCTGAAACACTCTTTCTGTAGAAACTGCAATTGGACATTCTGAGCGCTAAGAGGCCTCTATTGGGAAAAATAATATCTTCAAATAAAAACTACACAGAAGCATTGTGTGAAACTTATTTCTGATATGTTCATTAAGCTAACAGAGTTAAACCATACTTTTGATTGCGCAGTTCTGAACACTCTTTCTGTAGAAAATGCAAGTGGACATTCTGAGCGCTAAGAGGTTAATAGTGGAAAAAGGAATATATTCAAATATAAACTACACAGTAGCATTCTGTGAAAATACTTTCTGTTCTGTGCATTCAACTAACACAGTTGAACCTTACTTTTGATTGAGCCGTTCTGAAACACTCTTTCTGTAGAAACTGCAATTGGACATGCTAAGCGCTAAGAGGCCTACATTGGGAAAAAGAATATCTTCAAGTAAAAACTACACAGATGCATTCTGCGAAACTTATTTCTGATCTGTAAATTCAGTTAACAGAGATAAAACATATTTTTGATTGAGCAGTTATGAAACACTCTTTTTGTAGAAAATGCAAGTGGAGATTCGGAGCGCTAAGAGGGTAATAGTGGAAAAAGGAATGTCTTCAAATATAAACTACACAGAATCATTCGGTGAAACTTCTTTCTGATCTGTGCATTCAGCTAACAGAGTTAAACCATACTTTTGATTGAGCAGATCTGAACACTCTTTCTGTAGAAAATGCAACTGGACATTTGGAGCGCTAAGAGCGTAGTAGTGGAAAAAGGAATATATTCAAATATAAACTACACAGAAGCATTCTGTGAAACTTCTTTCTGATCTGAGCATTCAGCTAACAGAGTTAAACGATACTTTTGATTGAGCAGTATTGAAACACTCTGTCTGTAGAAAATGCAACTGGACATTCGTAGCGCTAAGTGGGTAATAGTGGAAAAAAGAATATGTTCAAATATAAACTACACAGAAGCATTGTATGAAACTCCTTTCTGTTCTGTGCATTCAACTAACAGAGTTGAACCTTACTTTTGATTGAGCCGTTCTGAAACACTCTTTCTGTAGAAACTGCAATTGGACATGCTAAGCGCTAAGAGGCCTACATTGGGAAAAAGAATATCTTCAAATAAAAACTACACAGATGCATTCTGCTAAACTTATTTCTGATCTGTAAATTCAGTTAACAAAGATAAAACATATTTTTGATTGAGCAGTTATGAAACACTCTTTTTGTAGAAAATGCAATTGGACATTCTGAGCGCTAAGAGGCCTCTATTGGGAAAAATAATATCTTCAAATAAAAACTACACAGAAGCATTGTGTGAAACTTATTTCTGATATGTTCATTAAGCTAACAGAGTTAAACCATACTTTTGATTGCGCAGTTCTGAACACTCTTTCTGTAGAAAATGCAAGTGGACATTCGGAGCGCTAAGAGGGTAATAGTGGAAAAAGGAATATATTCAAATATAAACTACACAGTAGCATTCTGTGAAAATACTTTCTGTTCTGTGCATTCAACTAACAGAGTTGAACCTTACTTTTGATTGAGCCGTTCTGAAACTCTCTTTCTGTAGAAACTGCAATTGGACATGCTAAGCGCTAAGAGGCCTACATTGGGAAAAAGAATATCTTCAAATAAAAACTACACAGATGCATTCTGCGAAACTTATTTCTGATCTGTAAATTCAGTTAACAAAGATAAAACATATTTTTGATTGAGCAGTTATGAAACACTCTTTTTGTACAAAATGCAAGTGGAGATTCGGAGCGCTAAGAGGGTAATAGTGGAAAAAGGAATGTCTTCAAATATAAACTACACAGAATCATTCGGTGAAACTTCTTTCTGATCTGTGCATTCAGCTAACAGAGTTAAACCATACTTTTGATTGAGCAGATCTGAACACTCTTTCTGTAGAAAATGCAACTAGACATTTGGAGCGCTAAGAGCGTAGTAGTGGAAAAAGTAATATATTCAAATATAAACTACACAGAAGCATTCTGTGAAACTTCTTTCTGATCTGAGCATTCAGCTAACAGAGTTAAACCATACTTTTGATTGAGCAGTTTTGAAACACTCTGTCTGTAGAAAATGCAACTGGACATTCGTAGCGCTAAGTGGGTAATAGTGGAAAAAAGAATATGTTCAAATATAAACTACACAGAAGCATTGTATGAAACTTCTTTCTGTTCTTTGCATTCAACTAACAGAGTTGAACCTTACTTTTGATTGAGCCTTTCTGAAACACTCTTTCTGTAGAAACTGCAATTGGACATTCTGAGCACTAAGAGGCCTATATTGGGAAAAAGAATGTCTACAAATAAAAACTACACAGAAGAATTGTGTGAAACTTCTTTCTGTTCTGTTTGTTCAACTAAAAGAGTTGAACCTTAGTTTTGATTGAGCCGTTCTGAAACACACTTTCTGTAGAAAATGCAAGTGGAGATTCGGAGCGCTAAGAGGGTAATAGTGGAAAAAGGAATGTCTCCAAATATAAACTACACAGAATCATTCTGTGAAACTTCTTTCTGATCTGTGCATTCAGCTAACAGAGTTAAACCATACTTTTGATTGAGCAGTTTTGAAACACTCTGTCTGTAGAAAATGCAACTGGACATTCGTAGCGCTAAGTGGGTAATAGTGGAAAAAAGAATATGTTCAAATATAAACTACACAGAAGCATTGTATGAAACTTCTTTCTGTTCTGTGCATTCAACTAACAGAGTTGAACCTTACTTTTGATTGAGCCTTTCTGAAACACTCTTTCTGTAGAAACTGCAATTGGACATTCTGAGCGCTAAGAGGCCTCTATTGGGAAAAATAATATCTTCAAATAAAAACTACACAGAAGCATTGTGTGAAACTTATTTCTGATATGTTCATTAAGCTAACAGAGTTAAACCATACTTTTGATTGCGCAGTTCTGAACACTCTTTCTGTAGAAAATGCAAGTGGACATTCGGAGCGCTAAGAGGGTAATAGTGGAAAAAGGAATATATTCAAATATAAACTACACAGTAGCATTCTGTGAAAATTCTTTCTGTTCTGTGCATTCAACTAACAGAGTTGAACCTTACTTTTGATTGAGCCGTTCTGAAACACTCTTTCTGTGGAAACTGCAATTGGACATGCTAAGCGCTAAGAGGCCTACATTGGGAAAAAGAATATCTTCAAATAAAAACTACACAGAAGAATTGTGTGAAACTTCTTTCTGTTCTGTTTGTTCAACTAAAAGAGTTGAACCTTAGTTTTGATTCAGCCGTTCTGAAACACTCTTTCTGTAGAAAATGCAAGTGGAGATTCGGAGCGCTAAGAGGGTAATAGTGGAAAAAGGAATGTCTCCAAATATAAACTACACAGAATCATTCTGGGAAACTTCTTTCTGATCTGTGCATTCAGCTAACAGAGTTAAATCATACTTTTGATTGAGCAGATCTGAACACTCTTTCTGTAGAAAATGCAACTGGACATTTGGAGCGCTAAGAGAGTAGTAGTGGAAAAAGGAATATATTCAAATATAAACTACACAGAAGCATTCTGTGAAACTTCTTTCTGATCTGAGCATTCAGCTAACAGAGTTAAACCATACTTTTGATTGAGCAGTTTTGAAACACTCTGTCTGTAGAAAATGCAACTGGACATTCGTAGCGCTAAGTGGGTAATAGTGGAAAAAAGAATATGTTCAAATATAAACTACACAGAAGCATTGTATGAAACTTCTTTCTGTTCTGTGCATTCAACTAACAGAGTTGAACCTTACTTTTGATTGAGCCTTTCTGAAACACTCTTTCTGTAGAAACTGCAATTGGACATTCTGAGCGCTAAGAGGCCTCTATTGGGAAAAATAATATCTTCAAATAAAAACTACACAGAAGCATTGTGTGAAACTTATTTCTGATATGTTCATTAAGCTAACAGAGTTAAACCATACTTTTGATTGCGCAGTTCTGAACACTCTTTCTGTAGAAAATGCAAGTGGACATTCGGAGCGCTAAGAGGGTAATAGTGGAAAAAGGAATATATTCAAATATAAACTACACAGTAGCATTCTGTGAAAATTCTTTCTGTTCTGTGCATTCAACTAACAGAGTTGAACCTTACTTTTGATTGAGCCGTTCTGAAACACTCTTTCTGTAGAAACTGCAATTGGACATGCTAAGCGCTAAGAGGCCTACATTGGGAAAAAGAATATCTTCAAATAAAAACTACACAGATGCATTCTGTGAAACTTATTTCTTATCTGTAAATTCAGTTAACAGAGATAAAACATATTTTTGATTGACCAGTTATGAAACACTCTTTTTGTAGAAAATGCAAGTGGAGATTCGGAGCGCTAAGGGGGTAATAGTGGAAAAAGGAATGTCTTCAAATATAAACTACACAGAATCATTCGGTGAAACTTCTTTCTGATCTGTGCATTCAGCTAACAGAGTTAAACCATACTTTTGATTGAGCAGATCTGAACACTCTTTCTGTTGAAAATGCAACTGGACATTTGGAGCGCTAAGAGCGTATTAGTGGAAAAAGGAATATATTCAAATATAAACTACACAGAAGCATACTGTGAAACTTCTTTCTGATCTGAGCATTCAGCTAACAGAGTTAAACCATACTTTTGATTGAGCAGTTTTGAAACACTCTGTCTGTAGAAAATGCAACTGGACATTCGTAGCGCTAAGTGGGTAATAGTGGAAAAAAGAATATGTTCAAATATAAACTACACAGAAGCATTGTATGAAACTCCTTTCTGTTCTGTGCATTCAACTAACAGAGTTGAACCTTACTTTTGATTGAGCCGTTCTGAAACACTCTTTCTGTAGAAACTGCAATTGGACATTCTGAGCGCTAAGAGGCCTATATTGGGAAAAAGAATGTCTACAAATAAAAACTACACAGAAGAATTGTGTGAAACTTCTTTCTGTTCTGTTTGTTCAACTAAAAGATTTGAATCTTAGTTTTGATTGAGCCGTTCTGAATCACTCTTTCTGTAGAAAATGCAAGTGGAGATTCGGAGCGCTAAGAGGGTAATAGTGGAAAAAGGAATGTCTCCAAATATAAACTACACAGAATCATTCTGTGAAACTTCTTTCTGATCTGTGCATTCAGCTAACAGAGTTAAACCATACTTTTGATTGAGCAGATCTGAACACTCTTTCTGTAGAAAATGCAACTGGACATTTGGAGCGCTAAGAGAGTAGTAGTGGAAAAAGGAATATATTCAAATATAAACTACACAGAAGCATTCTGTGAAACTTCTTTCTGATCTGAGCATTCAGCTAACAGAATTAAACCATAGTTTTGATTGAGCAGTTTTGAAACACTCTGTCTGTAGAAAATGCAACTGGACATTCGTAGCGCTAAGTGGGTCATAGTGGAAAATAGAATATATTCAAATATAAACTACACAGAAGCATTGTATGAAACTTCTTTCTGTTCTGTGCATTCAACTAACAGAGTTGAACCTTACTTTTGATTGAGCCTTTCTGAAACACTCTTTCTGTAGAAACTGCAATTGGACATTCTGAGCGCTAAGAGGCCTCTATTGGGAAAAATAATATCTTCAAATACAAACTACACAGAAGCATTGTGTGAAACTTATTTCTGATATGTTCATTAAGCTAACAGAGTTAAACCATACTTTTGATTTCGCAGTTCTGAACACTCTTTCTGTAGAAAATGCAAGCGGACATTCGGAGCGCTAAGAGGGTAATAGTGGAAAAAGGAATATATTCAAATATAAACTACACAGTAGCATTCTGTGAAAATTCTTTCTGTTCTGTGCATTCAACTAACAGAGTTGAACCTTACTTTTGATTGAGCCCTTCTGAAACACTCTTTCTGTAGAAACTGCAATTGGACATGCTAAGCGCTAAGAGGCCTACATTGGGAAAAAGAGTATCTTCAAATAAAAACTACACAGATGCATTCTGTGAAACTTATTTCTGATCTGTAAATTCAGTTAACAGAGATAAAACATATTTTTGATTGAGCAGTTATGAAACACTCTTTTTGTAGAAAATGCAAGTGGAGATTCGGAGCGCTAAGAGGGTAATAGTGGAAAAAGGAATGTCTCCAAATATAAACTACACAGAATCATTCTGTGAAACTTCTTTCTGATCTGTGCATTCAGCTAACAGAGTTAAACCATACTTTTGATTGAGCAGATCTGAACACTCTTTCTGTAGAAAATGCAACTGGACATTTGGAGCGCTAAGAGAGTAGTAGTGGAAAAAGGAATATATTCAAATATAAACTACACAGAAGCATTCTGTGAAACTTCTTTCTGATCTGAGCATTCAGCTAACAGAGTTAAACCATACTTTTGATTGAGCAGTTTTGAAACACTCTGTCTGTAGAAAATGCAACTGGACATTCGTAGCGCTCAGTGGGTAATAGTGGAAAAAAGAATATGTTCAAATATAAACTACACAGAAGCATTGTATGAAATTTCTTTCTGTTCTGTGCATTCAACTAACAGAGTTGAACCTTACTTTTGATTGAGCCGTTCTGAAACACTCTTTCGGTAGAAACTGCAATTGGACATTCTGAGCGCTAAGAGGCCTATATTGCGAAAAATAATATCTTTAAATAAAAACTACACAGAAGCATTGTGTGAAACTTATTTCTGATATGTTCATTAAGCTAACAGAGTTAAACCATACTTTTGATTGCGCAGTTCTGAACACTCTTTCTGTAGAAAATGCAAGTGGACATTCGGAGCGCTAAGAGGGTAATAGTGGAAAAAGGAATATATACAAATATAAACTACACAGTAGCATTCTGTGAAAATTCTTTCTGTTCTGTGCATTCAACTAACAGAGTTGAACCTTACTTTTGATTGAGCCGTTCTGAAACACTCTTTCTGTAGAAACTGCAATTGGACATGCTAAGCGCTAAGAGGCCTACATTGGGAAAAAGAATATCTTCAAATAAAAACTACACAGATGCATTCTGTGAAACTTAATTCTGATCTGTAAATTCAGTTAACAGAGATAAAACATATTTTTGATTGAGCAGTTATGAAACACTCTTTTTGTAGAAAACGCAAGCGGAGATTCGGAGCGCTAAGAGGGTAATATTGGAAAAAGGAATGTCTTCAAATATAAACTACACAGAATCATTCGGTGAAACTTCTTTCTGATCTGTGCATTCAGCTAACTGAGTTAAACCATACTTTTGATTGAGCAGATCTGAACACTCTTTCTGTAGAAAATGCAACTGGACATTTGGAGCGCTAAGAGCGTAGTCGTGGAAAAAGGAATATATTCAAATATAAACTACACAGAAGCATTCTGTGAAACTTCTTTCTGATCTGAGCATTCAGCTAACAGAGTTAAACCATACTTTGATTGAGCAGTTTTCAAACACTCTGTCTGTAGAAAATGCAACTGGACATTCGTAGCGCTAAGTGGGTAATAGTGGAAAAAAGAATATGTTCAAATATAAACTACACAGAAGCATTGTATGAAACTTCTTTCTGTTCTGTGCATTCAACTAACAGAGTTGAACCTTACTTTTGATTGAGCCGTTCTGAAACACTCTTTCTGTAGAAACTGCAATTGGACATTCTGAGCACTAAGAGGCCTATATTGGGAAAAAGAATGTCTACAAATAAAAACTACACAGAAGAATTGTGTGAAACTTCTTTCTGTTCTGTTTGTTCAACTAAAAGAGTTGAACCTTAGTTTTGATTGAGCTGTTCTGAAACACTCATTCTGTAGAAAATGCAAGTGGAGATTCGGAGCGCTAAGTGGGTAATAGTGGAAAAAGGAATGTCTCCAAATATAAACTACACAGAATCATTCTGTGAAACTTCTTTCTGATCTGTGCATTCAGCTAACAGAGTTAAACCATACTTTTGATTGAGCAGATCTGAACTCTCTTTCTGTAGAAAATGCAACTGGACATTTGGAGCGCTAAGAGAGTAGTAGTGGAAAAAGGAATATATTCAAATATAAACTACACAGAAGCATTCTGTGAAACTTCTTTCTGATCTGAGCATTCAGCTAACAGAGTTAAACCATACTTTTGATTGAGCAGTTTTGAAACACTCTGTCTGTAGAAAATGCAACTGGACATTCGTAGCGCTAAGAGGGTAATAGTGGAAAAAAGAATATGTTCAAATATAAACTACACAGAAGCATTGTATGAAACTTCTTTCTGTTCTGTGCATTCAACTAACAGAGTTGAACCTTACTTTTGATTGAGCCTTTCTGAAACACTCTTTCTGCAGAATCTGCAATTGGACATTCTGAGCGCTAAGAGGCCTATATTGGGGAAAATAATATCTTCAAATAAAAACTACACAGAAGCATTGTGTGAAACTTATTTCTGATATGTTCATTAAGCTAACAGAGTTAAACCATACTTTTGATTGCGCAGTTCTGAACACTTTTTCTGTAGAAAATGCAAGTGGACATTCGGAGCGCTAAGAGGGTAATAGTGGAAAAAGGAATATATTCAAATATAAACTACACAGTAGCATTCTGTGAAAATTCTTCCTGTTCTGTGCATTCAACTAACAGAGTTGAACCTTACTTTTGATTGAGCCGTTCTGAAACACTCTTTCTGTAGAAACTGCAATTGGACATGCTAAGCGCTAAGAGGCCTACTTTGGGAAAAAGATTATCTTCAAATAAAAACTACACAGATGCATTCTGTGAAACTTATTTCTGATCTGTAAATTCAGTTAACAGAGATAAAACATATTTTTGATTGAGCAGTTATGAAACACTCTTTTTGTAGAAAATGCAAGTGGAGATTCGGAGCGCTAAGAGGGTAATAGTGGAAAAAGGAATGTCTTCAAATATAAACTACACAGAATCATTCGGTGAAACTTCTTTCTGATCTGTGCATTCAGCTAACAGAGTTAAACCATACTTTTGATTGAGCAGATCTGAACACTCTTTCTGTTGAAAATGCAACTGGACATTTGGAGCGCTAAGAGCGTAGTAGTGGAAAAAGGAATATATTCAAATATAAACTACACAGAAGCATTCTGTGAAACTTCTTTCTGATCTGAGCATTCAGCTAACAGAGTTAAACCATACTTTTGATTGAGCAGTTTTGAAACACTCTGTCTGTAGAAAATGCAACTGGACATTCGTAGAGATAAGTGGGTAATAGTGGAAAAAAGAATATGTTCAAATATAAACTACACAGAAGCATTGTATGAAACTTCTTTCTGTTCTGTGCATTCAACTAACAGAGTTGAACCTTACTTTTGATTGAGCCGTTCTGAAACACTCTTTCTGTAGAAACTGCAATTGGACATTCTGAGCGCTAAGAGGCCTATATTGGGAAAAAGAATGTCTACAAATAAAAACTACACAGAAGAATTGTGTGAAACTTCTTTCTGTTCTGTTTGTTCAACTAAAAGAGTTGAACCTTAGTTTTGATTGAGCCGTTCTGAAACACTCTTTCTGTAGAAAATGCAAGTGGAGATTCGGAGCCCTAAGAGGGTAATAGTGGAAAAAGGAATGTCTCCAAATATAAACTACACAGAATCATTCTGTGAAACTTCTTTCTGATCTGTGCATTCAGCTAACAGAGTTAAACCATACTTTTGATTGAGCAGATCTGAACACTCTTTCTGTAGAAAATGCAACTGGACATTTGGAGCGCTAAGAGAGTAGTAGTGGAAAAAGGAATATATTCAAATATAAACTACACAGAAGCATTCTGTGAAACTTCTTTCTGATCTGAGCATTCAGCTAACAGAATTAAACCATACTTTTGATTGAGCAGTTTTGAAACACTCTGTCTGTAGAAAATGCAACTGGACATTCGTAGCGCTAAGTGGGTAATAGTGGAAAAAAGAATATGTTCAAATATAAACTACACAGAAGCATTGTATGAAACTTCTTTCTGTTCTGTGCATTCAACTAACAGAGTTGAACCTTACTTTTGATTGAGCCTTTCTGAAACACTCTTTCTGTAGAAACTGCAATTGGACATTCTGAGCGCTAAGAGGCCTCTATTGGGAAAAATAATATCTTCAAATAAAAACTACACAGAAGCATTGTGTGAAATTTATTTCTGATATGTTCATTAAGCTAACAGAGTTAAACCATACTTTTGATTGCGCAGTTCTGAACACTCTTTCTGTAGAAAATGCAAGTGGACATTCGGATCGCTAAGAGGGTAATAGTGGAAAAAGGAATATATTCAAATATAAACTACACAGTAGCATTCTGTGAAAATTCTTTCTGTTCTGTGCATTCAACTAACAGAGTTGAACCTTACTTTTGATTGAGCCGTTCTGAAACACTCTTTCTGTAGAAACTGCAATTGGACATGCTAAGCGCTAAGAGGCCTACATTGGGAAAAAGAATATCTTCAAATAAAAACTACACAGATGCATTCTGTGAAACTTATTTCTGATCTGTAAATTCAGTTAACAGAGATAAAACATATTTTTGATTGAGCAGTTATGAAACACACTTTTTGTAGAAAATGCAAGTGGAGATTCGGAGCGCTAAGAGGGTAATAGTGGAAAAAGGAATGTCTACAAATATAAACTACACAGAATCATTCGGTGAAACTTCTTTCTGATCTGTGCATTCAGCTAACAGAGTTAAACCATACTTTTGATTGAGCAGATCTGAACACTCTTTCTGTAAAAATGCAACTGGACATTTGGAGCGCTAAGAGCGTAGTCGTGGAAAAAGGAATATATTCAAAAATAAACTACGCAGAAGCATTCTGTGAAACTTCTTTCTGATCTGAGCATTCAGCTAACAGAGTTAAACCATACTTTTGATTGAGCAGTTTTCAAACACTCTGTCTGTAGAAAATGCAACTGGACATTCGTAGCGCTAAGTGGGTAATAGTGGAAAAAAGAATATGTTCAAATATAAACTATACAGAAGCATTGTATGAAACTTCTTTCTGTTCTGTGCATTCAACTAACAGAGTTGAACCTTACTTTTGATTGAGCCGTTCTGAAACACTCTTTCTGTAGTAACTGCAATTGGACATTCTGAGCGCTAAGAGGCCTATATTGGGAAAAAGAATTTCTACAAATAAAAACTACACAGAAGAATTGTGTGAAACTTCTTTCTGTTCTGTTTGTTCAACTAAAAGAGTTGAACCTTAGTTTTGATTGAGCTGTTCTGAAACACTCTTTCTGTAGAAAATGCAAGTGGAGATTCGGAGCGCTAAGAGGGTAATAGTGGAAAAAGGAATGTCTCCAAATATAAACTACACAGAATCATTCTGTGAAACTTATTTCTGATCTGTGCATTCAGCTAACAGAATTAAACCATACTTTTGATTGAGCAGATCTGAACACTCTTTCTGTAGAAAATGCAACTGGACATTTGGAGCGCTAAGAGCGTAGTCGTGGAAAAAGGAATATATTCAAATATAAACTACACAGAAGCATTCTGTGAAACTTCTTTCTGATCTGAGCATTCAGCTAACAGAGTTAAACCATACTTTGATTGAGCAGTTTTCAAACTCTCTGTCTGTAGAAAATGCAACTGGACATTCGTAGCGCTAAGTGGGTAATAGTGGAAAAAAGAATATGTTCAAATATAAACTACACAGAAGCATTGTATGAAACTTCTTTCTGTTCTGTGCATTCAACTAACAGAGTTGAACCTTACTTTTGATTGAGCCGTTCTGAAACACTCTTTCTGTAGAAACTGCAATTGGACATTCTGAGCGCTAAGAGGCCTATATTGGGAAAAAGAATGTCTACAAATAAAAACTACACAGAAGAATTGTGTGAAACTTCTTTCTGTTCTGTTTGTTCAACTAAAAGAGTTGAACCTTAGTTTTGATTGAGCTGTTCTGAAACACTCTTTCTGTAGAAAATGCAAGTGGAGATTCGGAGCGCTAAGAGGGTAATAGTGGAAAAAGGAATGTCTCCAAATATAAACTACACAGAATCATTCTGTGAAACTTCTTTCTGATCTGTGCATTCAGCTAACAGAGTTAAACCATACTTTTGATTGAGCAGATCTGAACTCTCTTTCTGTAGAAAATGCAACTGGACATTTGGAGCGCTAAGAGAGTAGTAGTGGAAAAAGGAATATATTCAAATATAAACTACACAGAAGCATTCTGTGAAACTTCTTTCTGATCTGAGCATTCAGCTAACAGAGTTAAACCATACTTTTGATTGAGCAGTTTTGAAACACTCTGTCTGTAGAAAATGCAACTGGACATTCGTAGCGCTAAGAGGGTAATAGTGGAAAAAAGAATATGTTCAAATATAAACTACACAGAAGCATTGTATGAAACTACTTTCTGTTCTGTGCATTCAACTAACAGAGTTGAACCTTACTTTTGATTGAGCCTTTCTGAAACACTCTTTCTGCAGAATCTGCAATTGGACATTCTGAGCGCTAAGAGGCCTATATTGGGAAAAATAATATCTTCAAATAAAAGCTACACAGAAGCATTGTGTGAAACTTATTTCTGATATGTTCATTAAGCTAACAGAGTTAAACCATACTTTTGATTGCGCAGTTCTGAACACTTTTTCTGTAGAAAATGCAAGTGTACATTCGGAGCGCTAAGAGGGTAATAGTGGAAAAAGGAATATATTCAAATATAAACTACACAGTAGCATTCTGTGAAAATTCTTTCTGTTCTGTGCATTCAACTAACAGAGTTGAACCTTACTTTTGATTGAGCCGTCCTGAAACACTCTTTCTGTAGAAACTGCAATTGGACATGCTAAGCGCTAAGAGGCCTACTTTGGGAAAAAGAATATCTTCAAATAAAAACTACACAGATGCATTCTGTGAAACTTATTTCTGATCTGTAAATTCAGTTAACAGAGATAAAACATATTTTTGATTGAGCAGTTATGAAACTCTCTTTTTGTAGAAAATGCAAGTGGAGATTCGGAGCGCTAAGAGGGTAATAGTGGAAAAAGGAATGTCTTCAAATATAAACTACACAGAATCATTCGGTGAAACTTCTTTCTGATCTGTGCATTCAGCTAACAGAGTTAAACCATACTTTTGATTGAGCAGATCTGAACACTCTTTCTGTTGAAAATGCAACTGGACATTTGGAGCGCTAAGAGCGTAGTAGTGGAAAAAGGAATATATTCAAATATAAACTACACAGAAGCATTCTGTGAAACTTCTTTCTTATCTGAGCATTCAGCTAACAGAGTTAAACCATACTTTTGATTGAGCAGTTTTGAAACACTCTGTCTGTAGAAAATGCAACTGGACATTCGTAGCGCTAAGTGGGTAATAGTGGAAAAAAGAATATGTTCAAATATAAACTACACAGAAACATTGTACGAAACTTCTTTCTGTTCTGTGCATTCAACTAACAGAGTTGAACCTTACTTTTGATTGAGCCTTTCTGAAACACTCTTTCTGTAGAAACTGCAATTGGACATTCTGAGCGCTAAGAGGCCTCTATTGGGAAAAATAATATCTTCAAATAAAAACTACACAGAAGCATTGTGTGAAATTTATTTCTGATATGTTCATTAAGCTAATAGAGTTAAACCATACTTTTGATTGCGCAGTTCTGAACAGTCTTTCTGTGAAAATGCAAGTGGACATTCAGATCGCTAAGAGTGTAATAGTGGAAAAAGGAATATATTCAAATATAAACTACACAGTAGCATTCTGTGAAAATTATTTCTGTTCTGTGCATTCAACTAACAGAGTTGAACCTTACTTTTGATTGAGCCGTTCTGAAACACTCTTTCTGTAGAAACTGCAATTGGACATGCTAAGCGCTAAGAGGCCTACATTGGGAAAAAGAATATCTTCAAATAAAAACTACACAGATGCATTCTGTGAAACTTATTTCTGATCTGTAAATTCAGTTAACAGAGATAAAACATATTTTTGATTGAGCAGTTATGAAACACTCTTTTTGTAGAAAATGCAAGTGGAGATTCGGAGCGCTAAGAGGGTAATAGTGGAAAAAGGAATGTCTTCAAATATAAACTACACAGAATCATTCGGTGAAACTTCTTTCTGATCTGTGCATTCAGCTAACAGAGTTAAACCATACTTTTGATTGAGCAGATCTGAACACTCTTTCTGTAGAAAATGCAACTGGACATTTGGAGCGCTAAGAGCGTAGTCGTGGAAAAAGGAATATATTCAAATATAAACTACACAGAAGCATTCTGTGAAACTTCTTTCTGATCTGAGCATTCAGCTAACAGAGTTAAACCATACTTTTGATTGAGCAGTTTTGAAATACTCTGTCTGTAGAAAATGCAACTGGACATTCGTAGCGCTAAGTGGGTAATAGTGGAAAAAAGAATATGTTCAAATATAAACTACACAGAAGCTTTGTATGAAACTTCTTTCTGTTCTGTGCATTCAACTAACAGAGTTGAACCTTACTTTTGATTGAGCCGTTCTGAAACACTCTTTCTGTAGAAACTGCAATTGGACATTCTGAGCGCTAAGAGGCCTATATTGGGAAAAAGAATTTCTACAAATAAAAACTACACAGAAGAATTGTGTGAAACTTCTTTCTGTTCTGTTTGTTCAACTAAAAGATTTGAACCTTAGTTTTGATTGAGCTGTTCTGAAACACTCTTTCTGTAGAAAATGCAAGTGGAGATTCGGAGCGCTAAGAGGGTAATAGTGGAAAAAGGAATGTCTCCAAATATAAACTACACAGAATCATTCTGTGAAACTTCTTTCTGATCTGTGCATTCAGCTAACAGAGTTAAACCATACTTTTGATTGAGCAGATCTGAACACTCTTTCTGTAGAAAATGCAACTGGACATTTGGAGCGCTAAGAGAGTAGTAGTGGAAAAAGGAATATATTCAAATATAAACTACACAGAAGCATACTGTGAAACTTCTTTCTGATCTGAGCATTCAGCTAACAGAGTTAAACCATACTTTTGATTGAGCAGTTTTGAAACACTCTGTCTGTAGAAAATGCAACTGGACATTCGTAGCGGTAAGAGGGTAATAGTGGAAAAAAAAGATGTTCAAATATAAACTACACAGAAGCATTGTATGAAACTTCTTTCTGTTCTGTGCATTCAACTAACAGAGTTGAACCTTACTTTTGAGTGAGCCTTTCTGAAACACTCTTTCTGTAGCATCTGCAATTGGACATTCTGAGCGCTAAGAGGCCTATATTGGGAAAAATAATATCTTCAAATAAAAACTACACAGAAGCATTGTGTGAAACTTATTTCTGATATATTCATTAAGCTAAGAGAGTTAAACCATACTTTTGATTGCGCAGTTCTGAACACTCTTTCTGTAGAAAATGCAAGTGGACATTCGGAGCGCTAAGAGGGTAATAGTGGAAAAAGGAATATATTCAAATATAAACTACACAGTAGCATTCTGTGAAAACTCTTTCTGTTCTGTGCATTCAACTAACAGAGTTGAACCTTACTTTTGATTGTGCCGTTCTGAAACACTCTTTCTGTAGAAATTGCAATTGGACATGCTAAGCGCTAAGAGGCCTACATTGGGAAAAAGAATATCTTCAAATAAAAACTACACAGATGCATTCTCTGAAACTTATTTCTGATCTGTAAATTCAGTTAACAGAGATAAAACATATTTTTGATTGAGCAGTTATGAAACACTCTTTTTGTAGAAAATGCAAGTGGAGATTCGGAGCGCTAAGAGGGTAATAGTGGAAAAAGGAATGTCTTCAAATATAAACTACACAGAATCATTCGGTGAAACTTCTTTCTGATCTGTGCATTCAGCTAACAGAGTTAAACCATACTTTTGATTGAGCAGATCTGAACACTCTTTCTTTTGAAAATGCAACTGGACATTTGGAGCGCTAAGAGCGTAGTATTGGAAAAAGGAATATATTCAAATATAAACTACACAGAAGCATTCTGTGAAACTTCTTTCTGATCTGAGCATTCAGCTAACAGAGTTAAACCATACTTTTGATTGAGCAGTTTTGAAACACTCTGTCTGTAGAAAATGCAACTGGACATTCGTAGCGCTAAGTGGGTAATAGTGGAAAAAAGAATATGTTCAAATATAAACTACACAGAAGCATTGTATGAAACTTCTTTCTGTTCTGTGCATTCAACTAACAGAGTTGAACCTTACTTTTGATGGAGCCGTTCTGAAACACTCTTTCTGTAGAAACTGCAATTGGACATTCTGAGCGCTAAGAGGCCTATATTGGGAAAAAGAATGTCTACAAATAAAAACTACACAGAAGAATTGTGTGAAACTTCTTTCTGTTCTGTTTGTTCAACTAAAAGAGTTGAACCTTAGTTTTGATTGAGCTGTTCTGAAACACTCTTTCTGTAGAAAATGCAAGTGGAGATTCGGAGCGCTAAGAGGGTAATAGTGGAAAAAGGAATGTCTCCAAATATAAACTACACAGAATCATTCTGTGAAACTTCTTTCTGATCTGTGCATTCAGCTAACAGAGTTAAACCATACTTTTGATTGAGCAGATCTGAACACTCTTTCTGTAGAAAATGCAACTGGACATTTGGAGCGCTAAGAGCGTAGTCGTGGAAAAAGGAATATATTCAAATATAAACTACACAGAAGCATTCTGTGAAACTTCTTTCTGATCTGAGCATTCAGCTAACAGAGTTAAACCATACTTTGATTGAGCAGTTTTCAAACTCTCTGTCTGTAGAAAATGCAACTGGACATTCGTAGCGCTAAGTGGGTAATAGTGGAAAAAAGAATATGTTCAAATATAAACTACACAGAAGCATTGTATGAAACTTCTTTCTGTTCTGTGCATTCAACTAACAGAGTTGAACCTTACTTTTGATTGAGCCGTTCTGAAACACTCTTTCTGTAGAAACTGCAATTGGACATTCTGAGCGCTAAGAGGCCTATATTGGGAAAAAGAATGTCTACAAATAAAAACTACACAGAAGAATTGTGTGAAACTTCTTTCTGTTCTGTTTGTTCAACTAAAAGAGTTGAACCTTAGTTTTGATTGAGCTGTTCTGAAACACTCTTTCTGTAGAAACTGCAATTGGACTTTCTGAGCGCTAAGAGGCCTATATTGGGAAAAATAATATCTTCAAATAAAAGCTACACAGAAGCATTGTGTGAAACTTATTTCTGATATGTTCATTAAGCTAACAGAGTTAAACCATACTTTTGATTGCGCAGTTCTGAACACTTTTTCTGTAGAAAATGCAAGTGGACATTCGGAGCGCTAAGAGGGTAATAGTGGAAAAAGGAATATATTCAAATATAAACTACACAGTAGCATTCTGTGAAAATTCTTTCTGTTCTGTGCATTCAACTAACAGAGTTGAACCTTACTTTTGATTGAGCCGTTCTGAAACACTCTTTCTGTAGAAACTGCAATTGGACATGCTAAGCGCTAAGAGGCCTACTTTGGGAAAAAGAATATCTTCAAATAAAAACTACACAGATGCATTCTGTGAAACTTATTTCTGATCTGTAAATTCAGTTAACAGAGATAAAACATATTTTTGATTGAGCAGTTATGAAACTCTCTTTTTGTAGAAAATGCAAGTGGAGATTCGGAGCGCTAAGAGGGTAATAGTGGAAAAAGGAATGTCTTCAAATATAAACTACACAGAATCATTCGGTGAAACTTCTTTCTGATCTGTGCATTCAGCTAACAGAGTTAAACCATACTTTTGATTGAGCAGATCTGAACACTCTTTCTGTTGAAAATGCAACTGGACATTGGGAGCGCTAAGAGCGTAGTAGTGGAAAAAGGAATATATTCAAATATAAACTACACAGAAGCATTCTGTGAAACTTCTTTCTGATCTGAGCATTCAGCTAACAGAGTTAAACCATACTTTTGATTGAGCAGTTTTGAAACACTCTGTCTGTAGAAAATGCAACTGGACATTCGTAGCGCTAAGTGGGTAATAGTGGAAAAAAGAATATGTTCAAATATAAACTACACAGAAGCATTGTATGAAACTTCTTTCTGTTCTGTGCATTCAACTAACAGAGTTGAACCTTACTTTTGATTGAGCCGTTCTGAAACACTCTTTCTGTAGAAACTGCAATTGGACATTCTGAGCGCTAAGAGGCCTATATTGGGAAAAAGAATTTCTACAAATAAAAACTACACAGAAGAATTGTGTGAAACTTCTTTCTGTTCTGTTTGTTCAACTAAAAGATTTGAACCTTAGTTTTGATTGAGCTGTTCTGAAACACTCTTTCTGTAGAAAATGCAAGTGGAGATTCGGAGCGCTAAGAGGGTAATAGTGGAAAAAGGAATGTCTCCAAATATAAACTACACAGAATCATTCTGTGAAACTTCTTTCTGATCTGTGCATTCAGCTAACAGAGTTAAACCATACTTTTGATTGAGCAGATCTGAACACTCTTTCTGTAGAAAATGCAACTGGACATTTGGAGCGCTAAGAGAGTAGTAGTGGAAAAAGGAATATATTCAAATATAAACTACACAGAAGCATACTGTGAAACTTCTTTCTGATCTGAGCATTCAGCTAACAGAGTTAAACCATACTTTTGATTGAGCAGTTTTGAAACACTCTGTCTGTAGAAAATGCAACTGGACATTCGTAGCGGTAAGAGGGTAATAGTGGAAAAAAAAGATGTTCAAATATAAACTACACAGAAGCATTGTATGAAACTTCTTTCTGTTCTGTGCATTCAACTAACAGAGTTGAACCTTACTTTTGAGTGAGCCTTTCTGAAACACTCTTTCTGTAGCATCTGCAATTGGACATTCTGAGCGCTAAGAGGCCTATATTGGGAAAAATAATATCTTCAAATAAAAACTACACAGAAGCATTGTGTGAAACTTATTTCTGATATATTCATTAAGCTAAGAGAGTTAAACCATACTTTTGATTGCGCAGTTCTGAACACTCTTTCTGTAGAAAATGCAAGTGGACATTCGGAGCGCTAAGAGGGTAATAGTGGAAAAAGGAATATATTCAAATATAAACTACACAGTAGCATTCTGTGAAAATTCTTTCTGTTCTGTGCATTCAACTAACAGGGTTGAACCTTACTTTTGATTGAGCCGTTCTGAAACACTCTTTCTGTAGAAACTGCAATTGGACATGCTAAGCGCTAAGAGGCCTACATTGGGAAAAAGAATATCTTCAAATAAAAACTACACAGATGCATTCTGTGAAACTTATTTCTGATCTGTAAATTCAGTTAACAGAGATAAAACATATTTTTGATTGAGCAGTTATGAAACACTCTTTTTGTAGAAAATGCAAGTGGAGATTCGGAGCGCTAAGAAGGTAATAGTGGAAAAAGGAATGTCTTCAAATATAAACTACACAGAATCATTCGGTGAAACTTCTTTCTGATCTGTGCATTCAGCTAACAGAGTTAAACCATACTTTTGATTGAGCAGATCTGAACACTCTTTCTTTTGAAAATGCAACTGGACATTTGGAGCGCTAAGAGCGTAGTATTGGAATAAGGAATATATTCAAATATAAACTACACAGAAGCATTCTGTGAAACTTCTTTCTGATCTGAGCATTCAGCTAACAGAGTTAAACCATACTTTTGATTGAGCAGTTTTGAAACACTCTGTCTGTAGAAAATGCAACTGGACATTCGTAGCGCTAAGTGGGTAATAGTGGAAAAAAGAATATGTTCAAATATAAACTACACAGAAGCATTGTATGAAACTTCTTTCTGTTCTGTGCATTCAACTAACAGAGTTGAACCTTACTTTTGATGGAGCCGTTCTGAAACACTCTTTCTGTAGAAACTGCAATTGGACATTCTGAGCGCTAAGAGGCCTATATTGGGAAAAAGAATGTCTACAAATAAAAACTACACAGAAGAATTGTGTGAAACTTCTTTCTGTTCTGTTTGTTCAATTAAAAGAGTTGAACCTTAGTTTTGATTGAGCCGTTCTGAATCACTCCTTCTGTAGAAAATGCAAGTGGAGATTCGGAGTGCTAAGAGGGTAATAGTGGAAAAAGGAATGTCTCTAAATATAAACTACACAGAATCATTCTGTGAAACTTCTTTCTGATCTGTGCATTCAGCTAACAGACTTAAAACATACTTTTGATTGAGCAGATCTGAACACTCTTTCTGTTGAAAATGCAACTGGACATTTGGAGCGCTAAGAGCGTAGTAGTGGAAAAAGGAATATATTCAAATATAAACTACACAGAAGCATTCTGTGAAACTCATTTCTGATCTGAGCATTCAGCTAAGGGAGTTAAACCATACATTTGATTGAGCAGTTTTGAAACACTCTGTCTGTAGAAAATGCAACTGGACATTCGTAGCGCTAAGTGGGTAATAGTGGTAAAAAGAATATGTTCAAATATAAACTACACAGAAGCATTGTATGAAACTTCTTTCTGTTCTGTGCATTCAACTAACAGAGTTGAACCTTACTTTTGATTGAGCCTTTCTGAAACACTCTTTCTGTAGAAACTGCAATTGGACATTCTGAGCGCTAAGAGGCCTCTATTGGGAAAAATAATACCTTCAAATAAAAACTACACAGAAGCATTGTGTGAAACTTATTTCTGATATGTTCATTAAGCTAACAGAGTTAAACCATACTTTTGATTGCGCAGTTCTGAACACTCTTTCTGTAGAAAATGCAAGTGGACATTCGGAGCGCTAAGAGGGAAATAGTGGAAAAAGGAATATATTCAAATATAAACTACACAGTAGCATTCTGTGAAAATTCTTTCTGTTCTGTGCATTCAACTAACAGAGTTGAACCTTACTTTTGATTGAGCCGTTCTGAAACACTCTTTCTGTAGAAACTGCAATTGGACATGCTAAGCGCTAAGAGGCCTACATTGGGAAAAAGAATATCTTCAAATAAAAACTACACAGATGCACTCTGTGAAACTTATTTCTGATCTGTAAATTCAGTTAACAGAGATAAAACATATTTTTGATTGAGCAGTTATGAAACACTCTTTTTGTAGAAAATGCAAGTGGAGATTCGGAGCGCTAAGAGGGTAATAGTGGAAAAAGGAATGTCTTCAAATATAAACTACACAGAATCATTCGGTGAAACTTCTTTCTGATCTGTGCATTCAGCTAACAGAGTTAAAACTTACTTTTGATTGAGCAGATCTGAACACTCTTTCTGTTGAAAATGCAACTGGACATTTGGAGCGCTAAGAGCGTAGTAGTGGAAAAAGGAATATATTCAAATATAAACTACACAGAAGCATTCTGTGAAACTTCTTTCTGATCTGAGCATTCAGCTAACAGAGCTAAACCATACTTTTGATTGAGCAGTTTTGAAACACTCTGTCTGTAGAAAATGCAACTGGACATTCGTAGCGCTAAGAGGGTAATAGTGGAAAAAAGAATATGTTCAAATATAAACTACACAGAAGCATTGTATGAAACTACTTTCTGTTCTGTGCATTCAACTAACAGAGTTGAACCTTACTTTTGATTGAGCCGTTCTGAACCACTCTTTCTGTAGAAACTGCAATTCGACATTCTGAGCGCTAAGAGGCCTATATTGGGAAAAAGAATGTCTACAAATAAAAACTACACAGAAGAATTGTGTGAAACTTCTTTCTGTTCTGTTTGTTCAACTAAAAGAGTTGAACCTTAGTTTTGATTGAGCCGTTCTGTAACAGTCTTTCTGTAGAAACTGCAAGTAGAGATTCGGAGCGCTAAGAGGGTAATAGTGGAAAAAGGAATGTCTCCAAATATAAACTACACAGAATCATTCTGTGAAACTTCTTTCTGATCTGTGCATTCAGCTAACAGAGTTAAACCATACTTTTGATTGAGCAGATCTGAACACTCTTTCTGTAGAAAATGCAACTGGTCATTTGGAGCGCTAAGAGAGTATTAGTGGAAAAAGGAATATATTCAAATATAAACTACACTGAAGCATTCTGTGAAACTTCTTTCTGATCTGAGCATTCAGCTAACAGAGTTAAACCATACATTTGATTGAGCAGTTTTGAAACACTCTGTCTGTAGAAAATGCAACTGGACATTCGTAGCGCTAAGTGGGTAATAGTGGAAAAAAGAATATGTTCAAATATAAACTACACAGAAGCATTGTATGAAACTTCTTTCTGTTCTGTGCATTCAACTAACAGAGTTGAACCTTACTTTTCATTGAGCCTTTCTGAAACACTCTTTCTGTAGAAACTGCAATTGGACATTCTGAGCGCTAAGAGGCCTCTATTGGGAAAAATAATATCTTCAAATAAAAACTACACAGAAGCATTGTGTGAAACATATTTCTGATATGTTCATTAAGCTAACAGAGTTAAACCATACTTTTGATTGCGCAGTTCTGAACACTCTTTCTGTAGAAAATGCAAGTGGACATTCGGAGCGCTAAGAGGGTAATAGTGGAAAAAGGAATATATTCAAATATAAACTACACAGTAGCATTCTGTGAAAACTCTTTCTGTTCTGTGCATTCAGCTAACAGAGTTGAACCTTACTTTTGATTGAGCCGTTCTGAAACACTCTTTCTGTATAAACTGCAATTGGACATGCTAAGCGCTAAGAGGCCTACATTGGGAAAAAGAATATCTTCAAATAAAAACTACACAGATGCATTCTGTGAAACTTATTTCTGATCTGTAAATTCAGTTAACAGAGATAAAACATATTTTTGATTGAGCAGTTATGAAACACTCTTTTTGTAGAAAATGCAAGTGGAGATTCGGAGCGCTAAGAGGGTAATAGTGGAAAAAGGAATGTCTTCAAATATAAACTACACAGAATCATTCGGTGAAACTTCTTTCTGATCTGTGCATTCAGCTAACAGAGTTAAACCATACTTTTGATTGAGCAGATCTGAACACTCTTTCTGTAGAAAATGCAACTGGACATTTGGAGCGCTAAGAGCGTAGTAGTGGAAAAAGGAATATATTCAAATATAAACTACACAGAAGCATTCTGTGAAACTTCTTTCTGATCTGAGCATTCAGCTAACAGAGTTAAACCATACTTTTGATTGAGCAGTTTTGAAACACTCTGTCTGTAGAAAATGCAACTGGACATTCGTAGCGCTAAGTGGGTAATAGTGGAAAAAAGAATATGTTCAAATATAAACTACACAGAAGCATTGTATGAAACTTCTTTCTGTTCTGTGCATTCAACTAACAGAGTTGAACCTTACTTTTGATTGAGCCGTTCTGAAACACTCTTTCTGTAGAAACTGCAATTGGACATTCTGAGCGCTAAGAGGCCTATATTGGGAAAAAGAATGTCTGCGAATAAAAACTACACAGAAGAATTGTGTGAAACTTCTTTCTGTTCTGTTTGTTCAACTAAAAGAGTTGAACCTTAGTTTTGATTGAGCCGTTCTGTAACAGCCTTTCTGTAGAAAATGCAAGTGGAGATTCGGAGCGCTAAGAGGGTAATAGTGGAAAAAGGAATGTCTCCAAATATAAACTACAGAGAATCATTCTGTGAAACTTCTTTCTGATCTGTGCATTCAGCTAACAGAGTTAAACCATACTTTTGATTGAGCAGATCTGAACACTCTTTCTGTAGAAAATGCAACTGGACATTTGGAGCGCTAAGAGAGTAGTAGTGGAAAAAGGAATATATTCAAATATAAACTACACAGAAGCATTCTGTGAAACTTCTTTCTGATCTGAGCATTCAGCTAACAGAGTTAAACCATACTTTTGATTGAGCAGTTTTGAAACACTCTGTCTGTAGAAAATGCAACTGGACATTCGTAGCGCTAAGTGGGTAATAGTGGAAAAAAGAATATGTTCAAATATAAACTACACAGAAGCATTGTATGAAACTCCTTTCTGTTCTGTGCATTCAACTAACAGAGTTGAACCTTACTTTTGACTGAGCCTTTCTGAAACACTCTTTCTGTAGAAACTGCAATTGGACATTCTGAGCGCTAAGAGGCGTCTATTGGGAAAAATAATACCTTCAAATAAAACCTACACAGAAGAATTGTGTGAAACTTCTTTCTGTTCTGTTTGTTCAACTGAAAGAGTTGAACCTTAGTTTTGATTGAGCCGTTCTGTAACAGTCTTTCTGTAGAAACTGCAAGTGGAGATTCGGAGCGCTAAGAGGGTAATAGTGGAAAAAGGAATGTCTCCAAATATTAACTACACAGAATCATTCTGTGAAACTTCTTTCTGATCTGTGCATTCAGCTAACAGAGTTAAACCATACTTTTGATTGAGCAGATCTGAACACTCTTTCTGTAGAAAATGCAACTGGACATTTGGAGCGCTAAGAGAGTAGTAGTGGAAAAAGGAATATATTCAAATATAAACTACACAGAAGCATTCTGTGAAACTTCTTTCTGATCTGAGCATTCAGCTAACAGAGTTAAACCATACATTTGATTGAGCAGTTTTGAAACACTCTGTCTGTAGAAAATGCAACTGGACATTCGTAGCGCTAAGTGGGTAATAGTGGTAAAAAGAATATGTTCAAATATAAACTACACAGAAGCATTGTATGAAACTTCTTTCTGTTCTGTGCATTCAACTAACAGAGTTGAACCTTACTTTTGATTGAGCCTTTCTGAAACACTCTTTCTGTAGAAACTGCAATTGGACATTCTGAGCGCTAAGAGGCCTCTATTGGGAAAAATAATACCTTCAAATAAAAACTACACAGAAGCATTGTGTGAAACTTATTTCTGATATGTTCATTAAGCTAACAGAGTTAAACCATACTTTTGATTGCGCAGTTCTGAACACTCTTTCTGTAGAAAATGCAAGTGGACATTCGGAGCGCTAAGAGGGAAATAGTGGAAAAAGGAATATATTCAAATATAAACTACACAGTAGCATTCTGTGAAAATTCTTTCTGTTCTGTGCATTCAACTAACAGAGTTGAACCTTACTTTTGATTGAGCCGTTCTGAAACACTCTTTCTGTAGAAACTGCAATTGGACATGCTAAGCGCTAAGAGGCCTACATTGGGAAAAAGAATATCTTCAAATAAAAACTACACAGATGCACTCTGTGAAACTTATTTCTGATCTGTAAATTCAGTTAACAGAGATAAAACATATTTTTGATTGAGCAGTTATGAAACACTCTTTTTGTAGAAAATGCAAGTGGAGATTCGGAGCGCTAAGAGGGTAATAGTGGAAAAAGGAATGTCTTCAAATATAAACTACACAGAATCATTCGGTGAAACTTCTTTCTGATCTGTGCATTCAGCTAACAGAGTTAAAACTTACTTTTGATTGAGCAGATCTGAACACTCTTTCTGTTGAAAATGCAACTGGACATTTGGAGCGCTAAGAGCGTAGTAGTGGAAAAAGGAATATATTCAAATATAAACTACACAGAAGCATTCTGTGAAACTTCTTTCTGATCTGAGCATTCAGCTAACAGAGCTAAACCATACTTTTGATTGAGCAGTTTTGAAACACTCTGTCTGTAGAAAATGCAACTGGACATTCGTAGCGCTAAGAGGGTAATAGTGGAAAAAAGAATATGTTCAAATATAAACTACACAGAAGCATTGTATGAAACTACTTTCTGTTCTGTGCATTCAACTAACAGAGTTGAACCTTACTTTTGATTGAGCCGTTCTGAACCACTCTTTCTGTAGAAACTGCAATTCGACATTCTGAGCGCTAAGAGGCCTATATTGGGAAAAAGAATGTCTACAAATAAAAACTACACAGAAGAATTGTGTGAAACTTCTTTCTGTTCTGTTTGTTCAACTAAAAGAGTTGAACCTTAGTTTTGATTGAGCCGTTCTGTAACAGTCTTTCTGTAGAAACTGCAAGTAGAGATTCGGAGCGCTAAGAGGGTAATAGTGGAAAAAGGAATGTCTCCAAATATAAACTACACAGAATCATTCTGTGAAACTTCTTTCTGATCTGTGCATTCAGCTAACAGAGTTAAACCATACTTTTGATTGAGCAGATCTGAACACTCTTTCTGTAGAAAATGCAACTGGTCATTTGGAGCGCTAAGAGAGTATTAGTGGAAAAAGGAATATATTCAAATATAAACTACACTGAAGCATTCTGTGAAACTTCTTTCTGATCTGAGCATTCAGCTAACAGAGTTAAACCATACATTTGATTGAGCAGTTTTGAAACACTCTGTCTGTAGAAAATGCAACTGGACATTCGTAGCGCTAAGTGGGTAATAGTGGAAAAAAGAATATGTTCAAATATAAACTACACAGAAGCATTGTATGAAACTTCTTTCTGTTCTGTGCATTCAACTAACAGAGTTGAACCTTACTTTTCATTGAGCCTTTCTGAAACACTCTTTCTGTAGAAACTGCAATTGGACATTCTGAGCGCTAAGAGGCCTCTATTGGGAAAAATAATATCTTCAAATAAAAACTACACAGAAGCATTGTGTGAAACATATTTCTGATATGTTCATTAAGCTAACAGAGTTAAACCATACTTTTGATTGCGCAGTTCTGAACACTCTTTCTGTAGAAAATGCAAGTGGACATTCGGAGCGCTAAGAGGGTAATAGTGGAAAAAGGAATATATTCAAATATAAACTACACAGTAGCATTCTGTGAAAACTCTTTCTGTTCTGTGCATTCAGCTAACAGAGTTGAACCTTACTTTTGATTGAGCCGTTCTGAAACACTCTTTCTGTATAAACTGCAATTGGACATGCTAAGCGCTAAGAGGCCTACATTGGGAAAAAGAATATCTTCAAATAAAAACTACACAGATGCATTCTGTGAAACTTATTTCTGATCTGTAAATTCAGTTAACAGAGATAAAACATATTTTTGATTGAGCAGTTATGAAACACTCTTTTTGTAGAAAATGCAAGTGGAGATTCGGAGCGCTAAGAGGGTAATAGTGGAAAAAGGAATGTCTTCAAATATAAACTACACAGAATCATTCGGTGAAACTTCTTTCTGATCTGTGCATTCAGCTAACAGAGTTAAACCATACTTTTGATTGAGCAGATCTGAACACTCTTTCTGTAGAAAATGCAACTGGACATTTGGAGCGCTAAGAGCGTAGTAGTGGAAAAAGGAATATATTCAAATATAAACTACACAGAAGCATTCTGTGAAACTTCTTTCTGATCTGAGCATTCAGCTAACAGAGTTAAACCATACTTTTGATTGAGCAGTTTTGAAACACTCTGTCTGTAGAAAATGCAACTGGACATTCGTAGCGCTAAGTGGGTAATAGTGGAAAAAAGAATATGTTCAAATATAAACTACACAGAAGCATTGTATGAAACTTCTTTCTGTTCTGTGCATTCAACTAACAGAGTTGAACCTTACTTTTGATTGAGCCGTTCTGAAACACTCTTTCTGTAGAAACTGCAATTGGACATTCTGAGCGCTAAGAGGCCTATATTGGGAAAAAGAATGTCTGCGAATAAAAACTACACAGAAGAATTGTGTGAAACTTCTTTCTGTTCTGTTTGTTCAACTAAAAGAGTTGAACCTTAGTTTTGATTGAGCCGTTCTGTAACAGCCTTTCTGTAGAAAATGCAAGTGGAGATTCGGAGCGCTAAGAGGGTAATAGTGGAAAAAGGAATGTCTCCAAATATAAACTACAGAGAATCATTCTGTGAAACTTCTTTCTGATCTGTGCATTCAGCTAACAGAGTTAAACCATACTTTTGATTGAGCAGATCTGAACACTCTTTCTGTAGAAAATGCAACTGGACATTTGGAGCGCTAAGAGAGTAGTAGTGGAAAAAGGAATATATTCAAATATAAACTACACAGAAGCATTCTGTGAAACTTCTTTCTGATCTGAGCATTCAGCTAACAGAGTTAAACCATACTTTTGATTGAGCAGTTTTGAAACACTCTGTCTGTAGAAAATGCAACTGGACATTCGTAGCGCTAAGTGGGTAATAGTGGAAAAAAGAATATGTTCAAATATAAACTACACAGAAGCATTGTATGAAACTCCTTTCTGTTCTGTGCATTCAACTAACAGAGTTGAACCTTACTTTTGACTGAGCCTTTCTGAAACACTCTTTCTGTAGAAACTGCAATTGGACATTCTGAGCGCTAAGAGGCGTCTATTGGGAAAAATAATACCTTCAAATAAAACCTACACAGAAGAATTGTGTGAAACTTCTTTCTGTTCTGTTTGTTCAACTGAAAGAGTTGAACCTTAGTTTTGATTGAGCCGTTCTGTAACAGTCTTTCTGTAGAAACTGCAAGTGGAGATTCGGAGCGCTAAGAGGGTAATAGTGGAAAAAGGAATGTCTCCAAATATTAACTACACAGAATCATTCTGTGAAACTTCTTTCTGATCTGTGCATTCAGCTAACAGAGTTAAACCATACTTTTGATTGAGCAGATCTGAACACTCTTTCTGTAGAAAATGCAACTGGACATTTGGAGCGCTAAGAGAGTAGTAGTGGAAAAAGGAATATATTCAAATATAAACTACACAGAAGCATTCTGTGAAACTTCTTTCTGATCTGAGCATTCAGCTAACAGAGTTAAACCATACATTTGATTGAGCAGTTTTGAAACACTCTGTCTGTAGAAAATGCAACTGGACATTCGTAGCGCTAAGTGGGTAATAGTGGTAAAAAGAATATGTTCAAATATAAACTACACAGAAGCATTGTATGAAACTTCTTTCTGTTCTGTGCATTCAACTAACAGAGTTGAACCTTACTTTTGATTGAGCCTTTCTGAAACACTCTTTCTGTAGAAACTGCAATTGGACATTCTGAGCGCTAAGAGGCCTCTATTGGGAAAAATAATACCTTCAAATAAAAACTACACAGAAGCATTGTGTGAAACTTATTTCTGATATGTTCATTAAGCTAACAGAGTTAAACCATACTTTTGATTGCGCAGTTCTGAACACTCTTTCTGTAGAAAATGCAAGTGGACATTCGGAGCGCTAAGAGGGAAATAGTGGAAAAAGGAATATATTCAAATATAAACTACACAGTAGCATTCTGTGAAAATTCTTTCTGTTCTGTGCATTCAACTAACAGAGTTGAACCTTACTTTTGATTGAGCCGTTCTGAAACACTCTTTCTGTAGAAACTGCAATTGGACATGCTAAGCGCTAAGAGGCCTACATTGGGAAAAAGAATATCTTCAAATAAAAACTACACAGATGCACTCTGTGAAACTTATTTCTGATCTGTAAATTCAGTTAACAGAGATAAAACATATTTTTGATTGAGCAGTTATGAAACACTCTTTTTGTAGAAAATGCAAGTGGAGATTCGGAGCGCTAAGAGGGTAATAGTGGAAAAAGGAATGTCTTCAAATATAAACTACACAGAATCATTCGGTGAAACTTCTTTCTGATCTGTGCATTCAGCTAACAGAGTTAAAACATACTTTTGATTGAGCAGATCTGAACACTCTTTCTGTTGAAAATGCAACTGGACATTTGGAGCGCTAAGAGCGTAGTAGTGGAAAAAGGAATATATTCAAATATAAACTACACAGAAGCATTCTGTGAAACTTCTTTCTGATCTGAGCATTCAGCTAACAGAGCTAAACCATACTTTTGATTGAGCAGTTTTGAAACACTCTGTCTGTAGAAAATGCAACTGGACATTCGTAGCGCTAAGAGGGTAATAGTGGAAAAAAGAATATGTTCAAATATAAACTACACAGAAGCATTGTATGAAACTTCTTTCTGTTCTGTGCATTCAACTAACAGAGTTGAACCTTACTTTTGATTGAGCCGTTCTGAACCACTCTTTCTGTAGAAATTGCAATTCGACATTCTGAGCGCTAAGAGGCCTATATTGGGAAAAAGAATGTCTACAAATAAAAACTACACAGAAGAATTGTGTGAAACTTCTTTCTGTTCTGTTTGTTCAACTAAAAGAGTTGAACCTTAGTTTTGATTGAGCCGTTCTGTAACAGTCTTTCTGTAGAAACTGCAAGTGGAGATTCGGAGCGCTAAGAGGGTAATAGTGGAAAAAGGAATGTCTCCAAATATAAACTACACAGAATCATTCTGTGAAACTTCTTTCTGATCTGTGCATTCAGCTAACAGAGTTAAACCATACTTTTGATTGAGCAGATCTGAACACTCTTTCTGTAGAAAATGCAACTGGACATTTGGAGCGCTAAGAGAGTATTAGTGGAAAAAGGAATATATTCAAATATAAAATACACTGAAGCATTCTGTGAAACTTCTTTCTGATCTGAGCATTCAGCTAACAGAGTTAAACCATACTTTTGATTGAGCAGTTTTGAAACACTCTGTCTGTAGAAAATGCAACTGGACATTCGTAGCGCTAAGTGGGTAATAGTGGAAAAAAGAATATGTTCAAATATAAACTACACAGAAGCATTGTATGAAACTTCTTTCTGTTCTGTGCATTCAACTAACAGAGTTGAACCTTACTTTTCATTGAGCCTTTCTGAAACACTCTTTCTGTAGAAACTGCAATTGGACATTCTGAGCGCTAAGAGGCCTCTATTGGGAAAAATAATATCTTCAAATAAAAACTACACAGAAGCATTGTGTGAAACATATTTCTGATATGTTCATTAAGCTAACAGAGTTAAACCATACTTTTGATTGCGCAGTTCTGAACACTCTTTCTGTAGAAAATGCAAGTGGACATTCGGAGCGCTAAGAGGGTAATAGTGGAAAAAGGAATATATTCAAATATAAACTACACAGTAGCATTCTGTGAAAATTCTTTCTGTTCTGTGCATTCAACTAACAGAGTTGAACCTTACTTTTGATTGAGCCGTTCTGAAACACTCTTTCTGTAGAAACTGCAATTGGACATGCTAAGCGCTAAGAGGCCTACATTGGGAAAAAGAATATCTTCAAATAAAAACTACACAGATGCATTCTGTGGAACTTATTTCTGATATGTAAATTCAGTTAACAGAGATAAAACATATTTTTGATTGAGCAGTTATGAAACACTCTTTTTGTAGAAAATGCAAGTGGAGATTCGGAGCGCTAAGAGGGTAATAGTGGAAAAAGGATTGTCTTCAAATATAAACTACACAGAATCATTCGGTGAAACTTCTTTCTGATCTGTGCATTCAGCTAACAGAGTTAAACCATACTTTTGATTGAGCAGATCTGAACACTCTTTCTGTTGAAAATGCAACTGGACATTTGGAGCGCTAAGAGCGTAGTAGTGGAAAAAGGAATATATTCAAATATAAACTACACAGAAGCATTCTGTGAAACTTGTTTCTGATCTGAGCATTCAGCTAACAGAGTTAAACCATACTTTTGATTGAGCAGTTTTGAAACACTCTGTCTGTAGAAAATGCAACTGGACATTCGTAGCGCTAAGTGGGTAATAGTGGAAAAAAGAATATGTTCAAATATAAACTACACAGAAGCATTGTATGAAACTTCTTTCTGTTCTGTGCATTCAACTAACAGAGTTGAACCTTACTTTTGATTGAGCCATTCTGAAACACTCTTTCTGTAGAAACTGCAATTGGACATTCTGAGCGCTAAGAGGCCTATATTGGGAAAAAGAATGTCTACAAATAAAAACTACACAGAAGAATTGTGTGAAACTTCTTTCTGTTCTGTTTGTTCAACTAAAAGAGTTGAACCTTAGTTTTGATTGAGCCGTTCTGAAACACTCTTTCTGTAGAAAATGCAAGTGGAGATTCGGAGCGCTAAGGGGGTAATAGTGGAAAAAGGAATGTCTCCATATATAAACTACACAGAATCATTCTGTGAAATTTCTTTCTGATCTGTGCATTCAGCTAACAGAGTTAAACCATACTTTTGATTGAGCAGATCTGAACACTCTTTCTGTAGAAAATGCAACTGGACATTTGGAGCGCTAAGAGAGTAGTAGTGGAAAAAGGAATATATTCAAATATAAACTACACAGAAGCATTCTGTGAAACTTCTTTCTGATCTGAGCATTCAGCTAACAGAGTTAAACCATACTTTTGATTGAGCAGTTTTGAAACACTGTCTGTAGAAAATGCAACTGGACATTCGTAGCGCTAAGTGGGTAATAGTGGAAAAAAGAATATGTTCAATATAAACTACACAGAAGCATTGTATGAAACTTCTTTCTGTTCTGTGCATTCAACTAACAGGGTTGAACCTTACTTTTGACTGAGCCTTTCCGAAACACTCTTTCTGTAGAAACTGCAATTGGACATTCTGAGCGCTAAGACGCCTATATTGGGAAAAATAATATCTTCAAATAAAAACTACACAGAAGCATTGTGTGAAACATATTTCTGATATGTTCATTAAGCTAACAGAGTTAAACCATACTTTTGATTGCGCAGTTCTGAACACTCTTTCTGTAGAAAATGCAAGTGGACATTCGGAGCGCTAAGAGGGTAATAGTGGAAAAAGGAATATATTCAAATATAAACTACACAGTAGCATTCTGTGAAAATTCTTTCTGTTCTGTACATTCAACTAACAGAGTTGAACCTTACTTTTGATTGAGCCGTTCTGAAACACTCTTTCTGTAGAAACTGCAATTGGACATGCTAAGCGCTAAGAGGCCTACATTGGGAAAAAGAATATCTTCAAATAAAAACTACACAGATGCATTCTGTGGAACTTATTTCTGATATGTAAATTCAGTTAACAGAGATAAAACATATTTTTGATTGAGCAGTTATGAAACACTCTTTTTGTAGAAAATGCAAGTGGAGATTCGGAGCGCTAAGAGGGTAATAGTGGAAAAAGGATTGTCTTCAAATATAGACTACACAGAATCATTCGGTGAAACTTCTTTCTGATCTGTGCATTCAGCTAACAGAGTTAAACCATACTTTTGATTGAGCAGATCTGAACACTCTTTCTGTAGAAAATGCAACTGGACATTTGGAGCGCTAAGAGCGTAGTAGTGGAAAAAGGAATATATTCAAATATAAACTACACAGAAGCATTCTGTGAAACTTCTTTCTGATCTGAGCATTCAGCTAACAGAGTTAAACCATACATTTGATTGAGCAGTTTTGAAACACTCTGTCTGTAGAAAATGCAACTGGACATTCGTAGCGCTAAGTGGGTAATAGTGGTAAAAAGAATATGTTCAAATATAAACTACACAGAAGCATTGTATGAAACTTCTTTCTGTTCTGTGCATTCAACTAACAGAGTTGAACCTTACTTTTGATTGAGCCTTTCTGAAACACTCTTTCTGTAGAAACTGCAATTGGACATTCTGAGCGCTAAGAGGCCTCTATTGGGAAAAATAATACCTTCAAATAAAAACTACACAGAAGCATTGTGTGAAACTTATTTCTGATATGTTCATTAAGCTAACAGAGTTAAACCATACTTTTGATTGCGCAGTTCTGAACACTCTTTCTGTAGAAAATGCAAGTGGACATTCGGAGCGCTAAGAGGGAAATAGTGGAAAAAGGAATATATTCAAATATAAACTACACAGTAGCATTCTGTGAAAATTCTTTCTGTTCTGTGCATTCAACTAACAGAGTTGAACCTTACTTTTGATTGAGCCGTTCTGAAACACTCTTTCTGTAGAAACTGCAATTGGACATGCTAAGCGCTAAGAGGCCTACATTGGGAAAAAGAATATCTTCAAATAAAAACTACACAGATGCACTCTGTGAAACTTATTTCTGATCTGTAAATTCAGTTAACAGAGATAAAACATATTTTTGATTGAGCAGTTATGAAACACTCTTTTTGTAGAAAATGCAAGTGGAGATTCGGAGCGCTAAGAGGGTAATAGTGGAAAAAGGAATGTCTTCAAATATAAACTACACAGAATCATTCGGTGAAACTTCTTTCTGATCTGTGCATTCAGCTAACAGAGTTAAAACATACTTTTGATTGAGCAGATCTGAACACTCTTTCTGTTGAAAATGCAACTGGACATTTGGAGCGCTAAGAGCGTAGTAGTGGAAAAAGGAATATATTCAAATATAAACTACACAGAAGCATTCTGTGAAACTTCTTTCTGATCTGAGCATTCAGCTAACAGAGCTAAACCATACTTTTGATTGAGCAGTTTTGAAACACTCTGTCTGTAGAAAATGCAACTGGACATTCGTAGCGCTAAGAGGGTAATAGTGGAAAAAAGAATATGTTCAAATATAAACTACACAGAAGCATTGTATGAAACTTCTTTCTGTTCTGTGCATTCAACTAACAGAGTTGAACCTTACTTTTGATTGAGCCGTTCTGAACCACTCTTTCTGTAGAAATTGCAATTCGACATTCTGAGCGCTAAGAGGCCTATATTGGGAAAAAGAATGTCTACAAATAAAAACTACACAGAAGAATTGTGTGAAACTTCTTTCTGTTCTGTTTGTTCAACTAAAAGAGTTGAACCTTAGTTTTGATTGAGCCGTTCTGTAACAGTCTTTCTGTAGAAACTGCAAGTGGAGATTCGGAGCGCTAAGAGGGTAATAGTGGAAAAAGGAATGTCTCCAAATATAAACTACACAGAATCATTCTGTGAAACTTCTTTCTGATCTGTGCATTCAGCTAACAGAGTTAAACCATACTTTTGATTGAGCAGATCTGAACACTCTTTCTGTAGAAAATGCAACTGGACATTTGGAGCGCTAAGAGAGTATTAGTGGAAAAAGGAATATATTCAAATATAAAATACACTGAAGCATTCTGTGAAACTTCTTTCTGATCTGAGCATTCAGCTAACAGAGTTAAACCATACTTTTGATTGAGCAGTTTTGAAACACTCTGTCTGTAGAAAATGCAACTGGACATTCGTAGCGCTAAGTGGGTAATAGTGGAAAAAAGAATATGTTCAAATATAAACTACACAGAAGCATTGTATGAAACTTCTTTCTGTTCTGTGCATTCAACTAACAGAGTTGAACCTTACTTTTCATTGAGCCTTTCTGAAACACTCTTTCTGTAGAAACTGCAATTGGACATTCTGAGCGCTAAGAGGCCTCTATTGGGAAAAATAATATCTTCAAATAAAAACTACACAGAAGCATTGTGTGAAACATATTTCTGATATGTTCATTAAGCTAACAGAGTTAAACCATACTTTTGATTGCGCAGTTCTGAACACTCTTTCTGTAGAAAATGCAAGTGGACATTCGGAGCGCTAAGAGGGTAATAGTGGAAAAAGGAATATATTCAAATATAAACTACACAGTAGCATTCTGTGAAAATTCTTTCTGTTCTGTGCATTCAACTAACAGAGTTGAACCTTACTTTTGATTGAGCCGTTCTGAAACACTCTTTCTGTAGAAACTGCAATTGGACATGCTAAGCGCTAAGAGGCCTACATTGGGAAAAAGAATATCTTCAAATAAAAACTACACAGATGCATTCTGTGGAACTTATTTCTGATATGTAAATTCAGTTAACAGAGATAAAACATATTTTTGATTGAGCAGTTATGAAACACTCTTTTTGTAGAAAATGCAAGTGGAGATTCGGAGCGCTAAGAGGGTAATAGTGGAAAAAGGATTGTCTTCAAATATAAACTACACAGAATCATTCGGTGAAACTTCTTTCTGATCTGTGCATTCAGCTAACAGAGTTAAACCATACTTTTGATTGAGCAGATCTGAACACTCTTTCTGTTGAAAATGCAACTGGACATTTGGAGCGCTAAGAGCGTAGTAGTGGAAAAAGGAATATATTCAAATATAAACTACACAGAAGCATTCTGTGAAACTTGTTTCTGATCTGAGCATTCAGCTAACAGAGTTAAACCATACTTTTGATTGAGCAGTTTTGAAACACTCTGTCTGTAGAAAATGCAACTGGACATTCGTAGCGCTAAGTGGGTAATAGTGGAAAAAAGAATATGTTCAAATATAAACTACACAGAAGCATTGTATGAAACTTCTTTCTGTTCTGTGCATTCAACTAACAGAGTTGAACCTTACTTTTGATTGAGCCATTCTGAAACACTCTTTCTGTAGAAACTGCAATTGGACATTCTGAGCGCTAAGAGGCCTATATTGGGAAAAAGAATGTCTACAAATAAAAACTACACAGAAGAATTGTGTGAAACTTCTTTCTGTTCTGTTTGTTCAACTAAAAGAGTTGAACCTTAGTTTTGATTGAGCCGTTCTGAAACACTCTTTCTGTAGAAAATGCAAGTGGAGATTCGGAGCGCTAAGGGGGTAATAGTGGAAAAAGGAATGTCTCCATATATAAACTACACAGAATCATTCTGTGAAATTTCTTTCTGATCTGTGCATTCAGCTAACAGAGTTAAACCATACTTTTGATTGAGCAGATCTGAACACTCTTTCTGTAGAAAATGCAACTGGACATTTGGAGCGCTAAGAGAGTAGTAGTGGAAAAAGGAATATATTCAAATATAAACTACACAGAAGCATTCTGTGAAACTTCTTTCTGATCTGAGCATTCAGCTAACAGAGTTAAACCATACTTTTGATTGAGCAGTTTTGAAACACTCTGTCTGTAGAAAATGCAACTGGACATTCGTAGCGCTAAGTGGGTAATAGTGGAAAAAAGAATATGTTCAATATAAACAACCAGAAGCATTGTATGAAACTTCTTTCTGTTCTGTGCATTCAACTAACAGGGTTGAACCTTACTTTTGACTGAGCCTTTCCGAAACACTCTTTCTGTAGAAACTGCAATTGGACATTCTGAGCGCTAAGACGCCTATATTGGGAAAAATAATATCTTCAAATAAAAACTACACAGAAGCATTGTGTGAAACATATTTCTGATATGTTCATTAAGCTAACAGAGTTAAACCATACTTTTGATTGCGCAGTTCTGAACACTCTTTCTGTAGAAAATGCAAGTGGACATTCGGAGCGCTAAGAGGGTAATAGTGGAAAAAGGAATATATTCAAATATAAACTACACAGTAGCATTCTGTGAAAATTCTTTCTGTTCTGTACATTCAACTAACAGAGTTGAACCTTACTTTTGATTGAGCCGTTCTGAAACACTCTTTCTGTAGAAACTGCAATTGGACATGCTAAGCGCTAAGAGGCCTACATTGGGAAAAAGAATATCTTCAAATAAAAACTACACAGATGCATTCTGTGGAACTTATTTCTGATATGTAAATTCAGTTAACAGAGATAAAACATATTTTTGATTGAGCAGTTATGAAACACTCTTTTTGTAGAAAATGCAAGTGGAGATTCGGAGCGCTAAGAGGGTAATAGTGGAAAAAGGATTGTCTTCAAATATAGACTACACAGAATCATTCGGTGAAACTTCTTTCTGATCTGTGCATTCAGCTAACAGAGTTAAACCATACTTTTGATTGAGCAGATCTGAACACTCTTTCTGTAGAAAATGCAACTGGACATTTGGAGCGCTAAGAGCGTAGTAGTGGAAAAAGGAATATATTCAAATATAAACTACACAGAAGCATTCTGTGAAACTTCTTTCTGATCTGAGCATTCAGCTAACAGAGTTAAACCATACATTTGATTGAGCAGTTTTGAAACACTCTGTCTGTAGAAAATGCAACTGGACATTCGTAGCGCTAAGTGGGTAATAGTGGTAAAAAGAATATGTTCAAATATAAACTACACAGAAGCATTGTATGAAACTTCTTTCTGTTCTGTGCATTCAACTAACAGAGTTGAACCTTACTTTTGATTGAGCCTTTCTGAAACACTCTTTCTGTAGAAACTGCAATTGGACATTCTGAGCGCTAAGAGGCCTCTATTGGGAAAAATAATACCTTCAAATAAAAACTACACAGAAGCATTGTGTGAAACTTATTTCTGATATGTTCATTAAGCTAACAGAGTTAAACCATACTTTTGATTGCGCAGTTCTGAACACTCTTTCTGTAGAAAATGCAAGTGGACATTCGGAGCGCTAAGAGGGAAATAGTGGAAAAAGGAATATATTCAAATATAAACTACACAGTAGCATTCTGTGAAAATTCTTTCTGTTCTGTGCATTCAACTAACAGAGTTGAACCTTACTTTTGATTGAGCCGTTCTGAAACACTCTTTCTGTAGAAACTGCAATTGGACATGCTAAGCGCTAAGAGGCCTACATTGGGAAAAAGAATATCTTCAAATAAAAACTACACAGATGCACTCTGTGAAACTTATTTCTGATCTGTAAATTCAGTTAACAGAGATAAAACATATTTTTGATTGAGCAGTTATGAAACACTCTTTTTGTAGAAAATGCAAGTGGAGATTCGGAGCGCTAAGAGGGTAATAGTGGAAAAAGGAATGTCTTCAAATATAAACTACACAGAATCATTCGGTGAAACTTCTTTCTGATCTGTGCATTCAGCTAACAGAGTTAAAACATACTTTTGATTGAGCAGATCTGAACACTCTTTCTGTTGAAAATGCAACTGGACATTTGGAGCGCTAAGAGCGTAGTAGTGGAAAAAGGAATATATTCAAATATAAACTACACAGAAGCATTCTGTGAAACTTCTTTCTGATCTGAGCATTCAGCTAACAGAGCTAAACCATACTTTTGATTGAGCAGTTTTGAAACACTCTGTCTGTAGAAAATGCAACTGGACATTCGTAGCGCTAAGAGGGTAATAGTGGAAAAAAGAATATGTTCAAATATAAACTACACAGAAGCATTGTATGAAACTTCTTTCTGTTCTGTGCATTCAACTAACAGAGTTGAACCTTACTTTTGATTGAGCCGTTCTGAACCACTCTTTCTGTAGAAATTGCAATTCGACATTCTGAGCGCTAAGAGGCCTATATTGGGAAAAAGAATGTCTACAAATAAAAACTACACAGAAGAATTGTGTGAAACTTCTTTCTGTTCTGTTTGTTCAACTAAAAGAGTTGAACCTTAGTTTTGATTGAGCCGTTCTGTAACAGTCTTTCTGTAGAAACTGCAAGTGGAGATTCGGAGCGCTAAGAGGGTAATAGTGGAAAAAGGAATGTCTCCAAATATAAACTACACAGAATCATTCTGTGAAACTTCTTTCTGATCTGTGCATTCAGCTAACAGAGTTAAACCATACTTTTGATTGAGCAGATCTGAACACTCTTTCTGTAGAAAATGCAACTGGACATTTGGAGCGCTAAGAGAGTATTAGTGGAAAAAGGAATATATTCAAATATAAAATACACTGAAGCATTCTGTGAAACTTCTTTCTGATCTGAGCATTCAGCTAACAGAGTTAAACCATACTTTTGATTGAGCAGTTTTGAAACACTCTGTCTGTAGAAAATGCAACTGGACATTCGTAGCGCTAAGTGGGTAATAGTGGAAAAAAGAATATGTTCAAATATAAACTACACAGAAGCATTGTATGAAACTTCTTTCTGTTCTGTGCATTCAACTAACAGAGTTGAACCTTACTTTTCATTGAGCCTTTCTGAAACACTCTTTCTGTAGAAACTGCAATTGGACATTCTGAGCGCTAAGAGGCCTCTATTGGGAAAAATAATATCTTCAAATAAAAACTACACAGAAGCATTGTGTGAAACATATTTCTGATATGTTCATTAAGCTAACAGAGTTAAACAATACTTTTGATTGCGCAGTTCTGAACACTCTTTCTGTAGAAAATGCAAGTGGACATTCGGAGCGCTAAGAGGGTAATAGTGGAAAAAGGAATATATTCAAATATAAACTACACAGTAGCATTCTGTGAAAATTCTTTCTGTTCTGTGCATTCAACTAACAGAGTTGAACCTTACTTTTGATTGAGCCGTTCTGAAACACTCTTTCTGTAGAAACTGCAATTGGACATGCTAAGCGCTAAGAGGCCTACATTGGGAAAAAGAATATCTTCAAATAAAAACTACACAGATGCATTCTGTGGAACTTATTTCTGATATGTAAATTCAGTTAACAGAGATAAAACATATTTTTGATTGAGCAGTTATGAAACACTCTTTTTGTAGAAAATGCAAGTGGAGATTCGGAGCGCTAAGAGGGTAATAGTGGAAAAAGGATTGTCTTCAAATATAAACTACACAGAATCATTCGGTGAAACTTCTTTCTGATCTGTGCATTCAGCTAACAGAGTTAAACCATACTTTTGATTGAGCAGATCTGAACACTCTTTCTGTTGAAAATGCAACTGATCATTTGGAGCGCTAAGAGCGTAGTAGTGGAAAAAGGAATATATTCAAATATAAACTACACAGAAGCATTCTGTGAAACTTGTTTCTGATCTGAGCATTCAGCTAACAGAGTTAAACCATACTTTTGATTGAGCAGTTTTGAAACACTCTGTCTGTAGAAAATGCAACTGGACATTCGTAGCGCTAAGTGGGTAATAGTGGAAAAAAGAATATGTTCAAATATAAACTACACAGAAGCATTGTATGAAACTTCTTTCTGTTCTGTGCATTCAACTAACAGAGTTGAACCTTACTTTTGATTGAGCCATTCTGAAACACTCTTTCTGTAGAAACTGCAATTGGACATTCTGAGCGCTAAGAGGCCTATATTGGGAAAAAGAATGTCTACAAATAAAAACTACACAGAAGAATTGTGTGAAACTTCTTTCTGTTCTGTTTGTTCAACTAAAAGAGTTGAACCTTAGTTTTGATTGAGCCGTTCTGAAACACTCTTTCTGTAGAAAATGCAAGTGGAGATTCGGAGCGCTAAGGGGGTAATAGTGGAAAAAGGAATGTCTCCATATATAAACTACACAGAATCATTCTGTGAAACTTCTTTCTGATCTGTGCATTCAGCTAACAGAGTTAAACCATACTTTTGATTGAGCAGATCTGAACACTCTTTCTGTAGAAAATGCAACTGGACATTTGGAGCGCTAAGAGAGTAGTAGTGGAAAAAGGAATATATTCAAATATAAACTACACAGAAGCATTCTGTGAAACTTCTTTCTGATCTGAGCATTCAGCTAACAGAGTTAAACCATACTTTTGATTGAGCAGTTTTGAAACACTCTGTCTGTAGAAAATGCAACTGGACATTCGTAGCGCTAAGTGGGTAATAGTGGAAAAAAGAATATGTTCAATATAAACTACACAGAAGCATTGTATGAAACTTCTTTCTGTTCTGTGCATTCAACTAACAGGGTTGAACCTTACTTTTGACTGAGCCTTTCCGAAACACTCTTTCTGTAGAAACTGCAATTGGACATTCTGAGCGCTAAGACGCCTATATTGGGAAAAATAATATCTTCAAATAAAAACTACACAGAAGCATTTTGTGAAACATATTTCTGATATGTTCATTAAGCTAACAGAGTTAAACCATACTTTTGATTGCGCAGTTCTGAACACTCTTTCTGTAGAAAATGCAAGTGGACATTCGGAGCGCTAAGAGGGTAATAGTGGAAAAAGGAATATATTCAAATATAAACTACACAGTAGCATTCTGTGAAAATTCTTTCTGTTCTGTGCATTCAACTAACAGAGTTGAACCTTACTTTTGATTGAGCCGTTCTGAAACACTCTTTCTGTAGAAACTGCAATTGGACATGCTAAGCGCTAAGAGGCCTACATTGGGAAAAAGAATATCTTCAAATAAAAACTACACAGATGCATTCTGTGGAACTTATTTCTGATATGTAAATTCAGTTAACAGAGATAAAACATATTTTTGATTGAGCAGTTATGAAACACTCTTTTTGTAGAAAATGCAAGTGGAGATTCGGAGCGCTAAGAGGGTAATAGTGGAAAAAGGATTGTCTTCAAATATAGACTACACAGAATCATTCGGTGAAACTTCTTTCTGATCTGTGCATTCAGCTAACAGAGTTAAACCATACTTTTGATTGAGCAGATCTGAACACTCTTTCTGTTGAAAATGCAACTGGACATTTGGAGCGCTAAGAGCGTAGTAGTGGAAAAAGGAATATATTCAAATATAAACTACACAGAAGCATTCTGTGAAACTTGTTTCTGATCTGAGCATTCAGCTAACAGAGTTAAACCATACTTTTGATTGAGCAGTTTTGAAACACTCTGTCTGTAGAAAATGCAACTGGACATTCGTAGCGCTAAGTGGGTAATAGTGGAAAAAAGAATATGTTCAAATATAAACTACACAGAAGCATTGTATGAAACTTCTTTCTGTTCTGTGCATTCAACTAACAGAGTTGAACCTTACTTTTGATTGAGCCATTCTGAAACACTCTTTCTGTAGAAACTGCAATTGGACATTCTGAGCGCTAAGAGGCCTATATTGGGAAAAAGAATGTCTACAAATAAAAACTACACAGAAGAATTGTGTGAAACTTCTTTCTGTTCTGTTTGTTCAACTAAAAGAGTTGAACCTTAGTTTTGATTGAGCCGTTCTGAAACACTCTTTCTGTAGAAAATGCAAGTGGAGATTCGGAGCGCTAAGGGGGTAATAGTGGAAAAAGGAATGTCTCCATATATAAACTACACAGAATCATTCTGTGAAACTTCTTTCTGATCTGTGCATTCAGCTAACAGGGTTAAACCATACTTTTGATTGAGCAGATCTGAACACTCTTTCTGTAGAAAATGCAACTGGACATTTGGAGCGCTAAGAGAGTAGTAGTGGAAAAAGGAATATATTCAAATATAAACTACACAGAAGCATTCTGTGAAACTTCTTTCTGATCTGAGCATTCAGCTAACAGAGTTAAACCATACTTTTGATTGAGCAGTTTTGAAACACTCTGTCTGTAGAAAATGCAACTGGACATTCGTAGCGCTAAGTGGGTAATAGTGGAAAAAAGAATATGTTCAAATATAAACTACACAGAAGCATTCTATGAAACTTCTTTCTGTTCTGTGCATTCAACTAACAGAGTTGAACCTTACTTTTGATTGAGCCGTTCTGAAACACTCTTTCTGTAGAAACTGCAATTGGACATTCTGAGCGCTAAGAGGCCTATATTGGGAAAAATAATGTCTTCAAATAAAAACTACACAGAAGCATTGTGTGAAACTTATTTCTGATATGTTCATTAAGCTAACAGAGTTAAACCATACTTTTGATTGCGCAGTTCTGAACACTCTTTCTGTAGTAAATGCAAGTGGACATTCGGAGCGCTAAGAGGGTAATAGTGGAAAAAGGAATATATTCAAATATAAACTACACAGTAGCATTCTGTGAAAATTCTTTCTGTTCTGTGCATTCAACTAACAGAGTTGAACCTTACTTTTGATTGAGCCGTTCTGAAACACTCTTTCTGTAGAAACTGCAATTGGACATGCTAAGCGCTAAGAGGCCTACATTGGGAAAAAGAATATCTTCAAATAAAAACTACACAGATGCATTCTGTGGAACTTATTTCTGATCTGTAAATTCAGTTAACAGAGATAAAACATATTTTTGATAGAGCATTTATGTAACACTCTTTTTGTAGAAAATGCAAGTGGAGATTCGGAGCGCTAAGAGGGTAATAGTGGAAAAAGGAATGTCTTCAAATATAAACTACAAAGAATCATTCGGTGAAACTTCTTTCTGATCTGTGCATTCAGCTAACAGAGTTAAACCATGCTTTTGATTCAGCAGATCTGAACACTCTTTCTGTAGAAAATGCAACTGGACATTTGGAGCGCTAAGAGCGTAGTAGTGGAAAAAGGAATATATTCAAATATAAACTACACAGAAGCATTCTGCGAAACTTCTTTCTGATCTGAGCATTCAGCTAACAGAGTTAAACCATACTTTTGATTGAGCAGTTTTGAAACACTCTGTCTGTAGAAAATGTAACTGGACATTCGTAGCGCTAAGTGGGTAATAGTGGAAAAAAGAATATGTTCAAATATAAACTACACAGAAGCATTGTATGAAACTTCTTTCTGTTCTGTGCATTCAACTAACAGAGTTGAACCTTACTTTTGATTGAGCCGTTCTGAAGCACTCTTTCTGTAGAAACTGCAATTGGACATTCTGAGCGCTAAGAGGCCTATATTGGGAAAAAGAATGTCTACAAATAAAAACTACACAGAAGAATTGTGTGAAACTTCTTTCTGTTCTGTTTGTTCAACTAAAAGAGTTGAACCTTAGTTTTGATTGAGCCGTTCTGTAACAGCCTTTCTGTAGAAAATGCAAGTGGAGATTCGGAGCGCTAAGAGGGTAATAGTGGAAAAAGGAATGTCTCCAAATATAAACTACAGAGAATCATTCTGTGAAACTTCTTTCTGATCTGTGCATTCAGCTAACAGAGTTAAACCATACTTTTGATTGAGCAGATCTGAACACTCTTTCTGTAGAAAATGCAACTGGACATTTGGAGCGCTAAGAGAGTAGTAGTGGAAAAAGGAATATATTCAAATATAAACTACACAGAAGCATTCTGTGAAACTTCTTTCTGATCTGAGCATTCAGCTAACAGAGTTAAACCATACTTTTGATTGAGCAGTTTTGAAACACTCTGTCTGTAGAAAATGCAACTGGACATTCGGAGCGCTAAGAGGGTAATAGTGGAAAAAAGAATATGTTCAAATATAAACTACACAGAAGCATTGTATGAAACTCCTTTCTGTTCTGTGCATTCAACTAACAGAGTTGAACCTTACTTTTGACTGAGCCTTTCTGAAACACTCTTTCTGTAGAAACTGCAATTGGACATTCTGAGCGCTAAGAGGCGTCTATTGGGAAAAATAATACCTTCAAATAAAACCTACACAGAAGAATTGTGTGAAACTTCTTTCTGTTCTGTTTGTTCAACTGAAAGAGTTGAACCTTAGTTTTGATTGAGCCGTTCTGTAACAGTCTTTCTGTAGAAACTGCAAGTGGAGATTCGGAGCGCTAAGAGGGTAATAGTGGAAAAAGGAATGTCTCCAAATATTAACTACACAGAATCATTCTGTGAAACTTCTTTCTGATCTGTGCATTCAGCTAACAGAGTTAAACCATACTTTTGATTGAGCAGATCTGAACACTCTTTCTGTAGAAAATGCAACTGGACATTTGGAGCGCTAAGAGAGTAGTAGTGGAAAAAGGAATATATTCAAATATAAACTACATAGAAGCATTCTGTGAAACTTCTTTCTGATCTGAGCATTCAGCTAACAGAGTTAAACCATACATTTGATTGAGCAGTTTTGAAACACTCTGTCTGTAGAAAATGCAACTGGACATTCGTAGCGCTAAGTGGGTAATAGTGGTAAAAAGAATATGTTCAAATATAAACTACACAGAAGCATTGTATGAAACTTCTTTCTGTTCTGTGCATTCAACTAACAGAGTTGAACCTTACTTTTGATTGAGCCTTTCTGAAACACTCTTTCTGTAGAAACTGCAATTGGACATTCTGAGCGCTAAGAGGCCTCTATTGGGAAAAATAATACCTTCAAATAAAAACTACACAGAAGCATTGTGTGAAACTTATTTCTGATATGTTCATTAAGCTAACAGAGTTAAACCATACTTTTGATTGCGCAGTTCTGAACACTCTTTCTGTAGAAAATGCAAGTGGACATTCGGAGCGCTAAGAGGGAAATAGTGGAAAAAGGAATATATTCAAATATAAACTACACAGTAGCATTCTGTGAAAATTCTTTCTGTTCTGTGCATTCAACTAACAGAGTTGAACCTTACTTTTGATTGAGCCGTTCTGAAACACTCTTTCTGTAGAAACTGCAATTGGACATGCTAAGCGCTAAGAGGCCTACATTGGGAAAAAGAATATCTTCAAATAAAAACTACACAGATGCACTCTGTGAAACTTATTTCTGATCTCTAAATTCAGTTAACAGAGATAAAACATATTTTTGATTGAGCAGTTATGAAACACTCTTTTTGTAGAAAATGCAAGTGGAGATTCGGAGCGCTAAGAGGGTAATAGTGGAAAAAGGAATGTCTTCAAATATAAACTACACAGAATCATTCGGTGAAACTTCTTTCTGATCTGTGCATTCAGCTAACAGAGTTAAAACATACTTTTGATTGAGCAGATCTGAACACTCTTTCTGTTGAAAATGCAACTGGACATTTGGAGCGCTAAGAGCGTAGTAGTGGAAAAAGGAATATATTCAAATATAAACTACACAGAAGCATTCTGTGAAACTTCTTTCTGATCTGAGCATTCAGCTAACAGAGCTAAACCATACTTTTGATTGAGCAGTTTTGAAACACTCTGTCTGTAGAAAATGCAACTGGACATTCGTAGCGCTAAGAGGGTAATAGTGGAAAAAAGAATATGTTCAAATATAAACTACACAGAAGCATTGTATGAAACTTCTTTCTGTTCTGTGCATTCAACTAACAGAGTTGAACCTTACTTTTGATTGAGCCGTTCTGAACCACTCTTTCTGTAGAAACTGCAATTCGACATTCTGAGCGCTAAGAGGCCTATATTGGGAAAAAGAATGTCTACAAATAAAAACTACACAGAAGAATTGTGTGAAACTTCTTTCTGTTCTGTTTGTTCAACTAAAAGAGTTGAACCTTAGTTTTGATTGAGCCGTTCTGTAACAGTCTTTCTGTAGAAACTGCAAGTGGAGATTCGGAGCGCTAAGAGGGTAATAGTGGAAAAAGGAATGTCTCCAAATATAAACTACACAGAATCATTCTGTGAAATTTCTTTCTGATCTGTGCATTCAGCTAACAGAGTTAAACCATACTTTTGATTGAGGAGATCTGAACACTCTTTCTGTAGAAAATGCAACTGGACATTTGGAGCGCTAAGAGAGTATTAGTGGAAAAAGGAATATATTCAAATATAAACTACACTGAAGCATTCTGTGAAACTTCTTTCTGATCTGAGCATTCAGCTAACAGAGTTAAACCATACTTTTGATTGAGCAGTTTTGAAACACTCTGTCTGTAGAAAATGCAACTGGACATTCGTAGCGCTAAGTGGGTAATAGTGGAAAAAAGAATATGTTCAAATATAAACTACACAGAAGCATTGTATGAAACTTATTTCTGTTCTGTGCATTCAACTAACAGAGTTGAACCTTACTTTTCATTGAGCCTTTCTGAAACACTCTTTCTGTAGAAACTGCAATTGGACATTCTGAGCGCTAAGAGGCCTCTATTGGGAAAAATAATATCTTCAAATAAAAACTACACAGAAGCATTGTGTGAAACATATTTCTGATATGTTCATTAAGCTAACAGAGTTAAACCATACTTTTGATTGCGCAGTTCTGAACACTCTTTCTGTAGAAAATGCAAGTGGACATTCGGAGCGCTAAGAGGGTAATAGTGGAAAAAGGAATATATTCAAATATAAACTACACAGTAGCATTCTGTGAAAATACTTTCTGTTCTGTGCATTCAACTAACAGAGTTGAACCTTACTTTTGATTGAGCCGTTCTGAAACACTCTTTCTGTAGAAACTGCAATTGGACATGCTAAGCGCTAAGAGGCCTACATTGGGAAAAAGAATATCTTCAAATAAAAACTACACAGATGCATTCTGTGGAACTTATTTCTGATATGTAAATTCAGTTAACAGAGATAAAACATATTTTTGATTGAGCAGTTATGAAACACTCTTTTTGTAGAAAATGCAAGTGGAGATTCGGAGCGCTAAGAGGGTAATAGTGGAAAAAGGATTGTCTTCAAATATAAACTACACAGAATCATTCGGTGAAACTTCTTTCTGATCTGTGCATTCAGCTAACAGAGTTAAACCATACTTTTGATTGAGCAGATCTGAACACTCTTTCTGTTGAAAATGCAACTGGACATTTGGAGCGCTAAGAGCGTAGTAGTGGAAAAAGGAATATATTCAAATATAAACTACACAGAAGCATTCTGTGAAACTTGTTTCTGATCTGAGCATTCAGCTAACAGAGTTAAACCATACTTTTGATTGAGCAGTTTTGAAACACTCTGTCTGTAGAAAATGCAACTGGACATTCGTAGCGCTAAGTGGGTAATAGTGGAAAAAAGAATATGTTCAAATATAAACTACACAGAAGCATTGTATGAAACTTCTTTCTGTTCTGTGCATTCAACTAACAGAGTTGAACCTTACTTTTGATTGAGCCATTCTGAAACACTCTTTCTGTAGAAACTGCAATTGGACATTCTGAGCGCTAAGAGGCCTATATTGGGAAAAAGAATGTCTACAAATAAAAACTACACAGAAGAATTGTGTGAAACTTCTTTCTGTTCTGTTTGTTCAACTAAAAGAGTTGAACCTTAGTTTTGATTGAGCCGTTCTGAAACACTCTTTCTGTAGAAAATGCAAGTGGAGATTCGGAGCGCTAAGGGGGTAATAGTGGAAAAAGGAATGTCTCCATATATAAACTACACAGAATCATTCTGTGAAACTTCTTTCTGATCTGTGCATTCAGCTAACAGAGTTAAACCATACTTTTGATTGAGCAGATCTGAACACTCTTTCTGTAGAAAATGCAACTGGACATTTGGAGCGCTAAGAGAGTAGTAGTGGAAAAAGGAATATATTCAAATATAAACTACACAGAAGCATTCTGTGAAACTTCTTTCTGATCTGAGCATTCAGCTAACAGAGTTAAACCATACTTTTGATTGAGCAGTTTTGAAACACTCTGTCTGTAGAAAATGCAACTGGACATTCGTAGCGCTAAGTGGGTAATAGTGGAAAAAAGAATATGTTCAATATAAACTACACAGAAGCATTGTATGAAACTTCTTTCTGTTCTGTGCATTCAACTAACAGGGTTGAACCTTACTTTTGACTGAGCCTTTCCGAAACACTCTTTCTGTAGAAACTGCAATTGGACATTCTGAGCGCTAAGACGCCTATATTGGGAAAAATAATATCTTCAAATAAAAACTACACAGAAGCATTGTGTGAAAATTATTTCTGATATGTTCATTAAGCTAACAGAGTTAAACCATACTTTTGATTGCGCAGTTCTGAACACTCTTTCTGTAGAAAATGCAAGTGGACATTCGGAGCGCTAAGAGGGTAATAGTGGAAAAAGGAATATATTCAAATATAAACTACACAGTAGCATTCTGTGAAAACTCTTTCTGTTCTGTGCATTCAGCTAACAGAGTTGAACCTTACTTTTGATTGAGCCGTTCTGAAACACTCTTTCTGTATAAACTGCAATTGGACATGCTAAGCGCTAAGAGGCCTACATTGGGAAAAAGAATATCTTCAAATAAAAACTACACAGATGCATTCTGTGAAACTTATTTCTCATCTGTAAATTCAGTTAACAGAGATAAAACATATTTTTGATTGAGCAGTTATGAAACACTCTTTTTGTAGAAAATGCAAGTGGAGATTCGGAGCGCTAAGAGGGTAATAGTGGAAAAAGGAATGTCTTCAAATATAAACTACACAGAATCATTCGGTGAAACTTCTTTCTGATCTGTGCATTCAGCTAACAGAGTTAAACCATACTTTTGATTGAGCAGATCTGAACACTCTTTCTGTAGAAAATGCAACTGGACATTTGGAGCGCTAAGAGCGTAGTAGTGGAAAAAGGAATATATTCAAATATAAACTACACAGAAGCATTCTGTGAAACTTCTTTCTGATCTGAGCATTCAGCTAACAGAGTTAAACCATAATTTTGATTGAGCAGTTTTGAAACACTCTGTCTGTAGAAAATGCAACTGGACATTCGTAGCGCTAAGTGGGTAATAGTGGAAAAAAGAATATGTTCAAATATAAACTACACAGAAGCATTCTATGAAACTTCTTTCTGTTCTGTGCATTCAACTAACAGAGTTGAACCTTACTTTTGATTGAGCCGTTCTGAAACACTCTTTCTGTAGAAACTGCAATTGGACATTCTGAGCGCTAAGAGGCCTATATTGGGAAAAAGAATGTCTACAAATAAAAACTACACAGAAGAATTGTGTGAAACTTCTTTCTGTTCTGTTTGTTCAACTAAAAGAGTTGAACCTTAGTTTTGATTGAGCCGTTCTGAAACACTCTTTCTGTAGAAAATGCAAGTGGAGATTCGGAGCGCTAAGAGGTTAATAGTGGAAAAAGGAATGTCTCCAAATATAAACTACACAGAATCATTCTGTGAAACTTCTTTCTGATCTGTGCATTCAGCTAACAGAGTTAAAACATACTTTTGATTGAGCAGATCTGAACACTCTTTCTGTAGAAAATGCAACTGGACATTTGGAGCGCTAAGAGAGTAGTAGTGGAAAAAGGAATATATTCAAATATAAACTACACAGAAGCATTCTGTGAAACTTCTTTCTGATCTGAGCATTCAGCTAACAGAGTTAAACCATACTTTTGATTGAGCAGTTTTGAAACACTCTGTCTGTAGAAAATGCAACTGGACATTCGTAGCGCTAAGTGGGTAATAGTGGAAAAAAGAATATGTTCAATATAAACTACACAGAAGCATTGTATGAAACTTCTTTCTGTTCTGTGCATTCAACTAACAGAGTTGAACGTTACTTTTGACTGAGCCTTTCCGAAAAACTCTTTCTGTAGAAACTGCAATTGGACATTCTGAGCGCTAAGAGGCCTATATTGGGAAAAATAATATCTTCAAATAAAAACTACACAGAAGCATTGTGTGAAACTTATTTCTGATATGTTCATTAAGCTAACAGAGTTAAACCATACTTTTGATTGCGCAGTTCTGAACACTCTTTCTGTAGAAAATGCAAGTGGACATTCGGAGCGCTAAGAGGGTAATAGTGGAAAAAGGAATATATTCAAATATAAACTACACAGTAGCATTCTGTGAAAACGCTTTCTGTTCTGTGCATTCAGCTAACAGAGTTGAACCTTACTTTTGATTGAGCCGTTCTGAAACACTCTTTCTGTAGAAACTGCAATTGGACATGCTAAGCGCTAAGAGGCCTACATTGGGAAAAAGAATATCTTCAAATAAAAACTACACAGATGCATTCTGTGAAACTTATTTCTGATCTGTAAATTCAGTTAACAGAGATAAAACATATTTTTGATTGAGCAGTTATAAAACACTCTTTCTGTAGAAAATGCAACTGGACATTCGTAGCGCTAAGTGGGTAATAGTGGAAAAAGGAATGTCTTCAAATATAAACTACACAGAATCATTCGGTGAAACTTCTTTCTGATCTGTGCATTCAGCTAACAGAGTTAAACCATACTTTTGATTGAGCAGATCTGAACACTCTTTCTGTAGAAAATGCAACTGGACATTTGGAGCGCTAAGAGAGTAGTAGTGGAAAAAGGAATATATTCAAATATAAACTACACAGAAGCATTCTGTGAAACTTCTTTCTGATCTGAGCATTCAGCTAACAGAGTTAAACCATACTTTTGATTGAGCAGTTTTGAAACACTCTGTCTGTAGAAAATGCAACTGGACATTCGTAGCGCTCAGTGGGTAATAGTGGAAAAAAGAATATGTTCAAATATAAACTACACAGAAGCATCGTATGAAACTTCTTTCTGTTCTGTGCATTCAACTAACAGAGTTGAACCTTACTTTTGATTGAGCCTTTCTGAAACACTCTTTCTGTAGAAACTGCAATTGGACATTCTGAGCGCTAAGAGGCCTCTATTGGGAAAAATAATGTCTTCAAATAAAAACTACACAGAAGCATTGTGTGAAACTTATTTCTGATATGTTCATTAAGCTAACAGAGTTAAACCATACTTTTGATTGCGCAGTTCTGAACACTCTTTCTGTAGTAAATGCAAGTGGACATTCGGAGCGCTAAGAGGGTAATAGTGGAAAAAGGAATATATTCAAATATAAACTACACAGTAGCATTCTGTGAAAATTCTTTCTGTTCTGTGCATTCAACTAACAGAGTTGAACCTTACTTTTGATTGAGCCGTTCTGAAACACTCTTTCTGTAGAAACTGCAATTGGACATGCTAAGCGCTAAGAGGCCTACATTGGGAAAAAGAATATCTTCAAATAAAAACTACACAGATGCATTCTGTGGAACTTATTTCTGATCTGTAAATTCAGTTAACAGAGATAAAACATATTTTTGATAGAGCATTTATGTAACACTCTTTTTGTAGAAAATGCAAGTGGAGATTCGGAGCGCTAAGAGGGTAATAGTGGAAAAAGGAATGTCTTCAAATATAAACTACAAAGAATCATTCGGTGAAACTTCTTTCTGATCTGTGCATTCAGCTAACAGAGTTAAACCATGCTTTTGATTGAGCAGATCTGAACACTCTTTCTGTAGAAAATGCAACTGGACATTTGGAGCGCTAAGAGCGTAGTAGTGGAAAAAGGAATATATTCAAATATAAACTACACAGAAGCATTCTGCGAAACTTCTTTCTGATCTGAGCATTCAGCTAACAGAGTTAAACCATACTTTTGATTGAGCAGTTTTGAAACACTCTGTCTGTAGAAAATGTAACTGGACATTCGTAGCGCTAAGTGGGTAATAGTGGAAAAAAGAATATGTTCAAATATAAACTACACAGAAGCATTGTATGAAACTTCTTTCTGTTCTGTGCATTCAACTAACAGATTTGAACCTTACTTTTGATTGAGCCGTTCTGAAACACTCTTTCTGTAGAAACTGCAATTGGACATTCTGAGCGCTAAGAGGCCTATATTGGGAAAAAGAATGTCTACAAATAAAAACTACACAGAAGAATTGTGTGAAACTTCTTTCTGTTCTGTTTGTTCAACTAAAAGAGTTGAACCTTAGTTTTGATTGAGCCGTTCTGAAACACTCTTTCTGTAGAAAATGCAAGTGGAGATTCGGAGCGCTAAGAGGGTAATAGTGGAAAAAGGAATGTCTCCAAATATAAACTAAACAGAATCATTCTGTGAAACTGCTTTCTGATCTGTGCATTCAGCTAACAGAGTTAAACCATACTTTTGATTGAGCAGATCTGAACACTCTTTCTGTAGAAAATGCAACTGGACATTTGGAGCGCTAAGAGAGTAGTAGTGGAAAAAGGAATATATTCAAAGATAAACTACACAGAAGCATTCTGTGAAACTTCTTTCTGATCTGAGCATTCAGCTAACAGAGTTAAACCATACTTTTGATTGAGCAGTTTTGAAACACTCTGTCTGTAGAAAATGCAACTGGACATTCGTAGCGCTAAGTGGATAATAGTGGAAAAAAGAATATGTTCAAATATAAACTACACAGAAGCATTGTATGAAACTTCTTTCTGTTCTGTGCATTCAACTAACAGAGTTGACCCTTACTTTTGATTGAGCCTTTCTGAAACACTCTTTCTGTAGAAACTGCAATTGGACATTCTGAGCGCTAAGAGGCCTCTATTGGGAAAAATAATATCTTCAAATAAAAACTACACAGAAGCATTGTGTGAAACTTATTTCTTATATGTTCATTAAGCTAACAGAGTTAAACCATACTTTTGATTGCGCAGTTCTGAACACTCTTTCTGTAGAAAATGCAAGTGGACATTCGGAGCGCTAAGAGGGTAATAGTGGAAAAAGGAATATATTCAAATATAAACTACACAGTAGCATTCTGTGAAAATTCTTTCTGTTCTGTGCATTCAACTAACAGAGTTGAACCTTACTTTTGATTGAGCCGTTCTGAAACACTCTTTCTGTAGAAACTGCAATTGGACATGCTAAGCGCTAAGAGGCCTACATTGGGAAAAAGAATATCTTCAAATAAAAACTACACAGATGCATTCTGTGAAACTTATTTCTGATCTGTAAATTCAGTTAACAGAGATAAAACATATTTTTGATTGAGCAGTTATGAAACACTCTTTTTGTAGAAAATGCAAGTGGAGATTCGGAGCGCTAAGAGGGTAATAGTGGAAAAAGGAATGTCTTCAAATATAAACTACACAGAATCATTCGTTGAAACTTCTTTCTGATCTGTGCATTCAGCTAACAGAGTTAAACCATACTTTTGATTGAGCAGATCTGAACACTCTTTCTGTTGAAAATTCAACTGGACATTTGGAGCGCTAAGAGCGTAGTAGTGGAAAAAGGAATATATTCAAATATAAACTACACAGAAGCATTCTGTGAAACTTCTTTCTGATCTGAGCATTCAGCTAACAGAGTTAAACCATACTTTTGATTGAGCAGTTTTGAAACACTCTGTCTGTAGAAAATGCAACTGGACATTCGTAGCGCTAAGTGGGTAATAGTGGAAAAAAGAATGTCTTCAAATATAAACTACACAGAATCATTCGGTGAAACTTCTTTTTGATCTGTGCATTCAGCTAACAGAGTTAAACCATACTTTTGATTGAGCAGATCTGAACACTCTTTCTGTTGAAAATGCAACTGGACATTTGGAGCGCTAAGAGCGTAGTAGTGGAAAAAGGAATATATTCAAATATAAACTACACAGAAGCATTCTGTGAAACTTCTTTCTGATCTGAGAATTCAGCTAACAGAGTAAAACCATGCTTTTCATTGAGCAGTTTTGAAACACTCTGTCTGTAGAAAATGCAACTGGACATTCGTAGCGCTAAGTGGGTAATAGTGGAAAAAAGAATATGTTCAAATATAAACTACACAGAAGCATTGTATGAAACTTCTTTCTGTTCTGTGCATTCTACTAACAGAGTTGAACCTTACTTTTGATTGAGCCTTTCTGAAACACTCTTTCTGTAGAAACTGCAATTGGACATTCTGAGCGCTAAGAGGCCTCTATTGGGAAAAATAATATCTTCAAATAAAAACTACACAGAAGCATTGTGTGAAACTTATTTCTGATATGTTCATTAAGCTAACAGAGTTAAACCATACTTTTGATTGCGCAGTTCTGAACACTCTTTCTGTAGAAAATGCAAGTGGACATTCGGAGCGCTAAGAGGGTAATAGTGGAAAAAGGAATATATTCAAATATAAACTACACAATAGCATTCTGTGAAAATTCTTTCTGTTCTGTGCATTCAACTAACAGAGTTGAACCTTACTTTTTATTGAGCCGTTCTGAAACACTCTTTCTGTAGAAACTGCAATTGGACATGGTAAGCGCTAAGAGGCCTACATTGGGAAAAAGAATATCTTCAAATAAAAACTACACAGATGCATTCTGTGAAACTTATTTCTGATCTGTAAATTCAGTTAACAGAGATAAAGCATATTTTTCATTGAGCAGTTATGAAACACTCTTTTTGTAGAAAATGCAAGTGGAGATTCGGAGCGCTAAGAGGGTAATAGTGGAAAAAGGAATGTCTTCAAATATCAACTACACAGAATCATTCTGTGAAACTTCTTTCTGATCTGTGCATTCAGCTAACAGAGTTAAACCATACTTTTGATTGAGCAGTTCTGAACACTCTTTCTGTAGAAAATGCAACTGGACATTTGGAGCGCTAAGAGGGTAGTAGTGGAAAGAGGAATATATTCAAATATAAACTACACAGAAGCATTCTGTGAAACTTCTTTCTGATCTGAGCATTGAGCTAACAGAGTTAAACCATACTTTTGATTGAGCAGTTTTGAAACACTGTGTCTGTAGAAAATGCAACTGGACATTCGGAGCGCTAAGTAGGTAACAGTGGAAAAAGGAATATGTTCAAATATAAACTACACAGAAGCATTGTATGAAACTTCTTTCTGTTCTGTGCATTCAACTAACAGTGTTGAACCTTACTTTTCATTGAGCCGTTCTGAAACACTCTTTCTGTAGAAACTGCAATTGGACATTCTGAGCGCTAAGAGGCCTATATTGGGAAAAATAATATCTTCAAATAAAAACTACACAGAAGCATTGTGTGAAACTTATTTCTGATATGTGCATTCAGCTAACAGAATTAAACCATACTTTTGATTGCGCAGTTCTGAACACTCTCTCTGTAGAAAATGCAAGTGGACATTCGGAGCGCTAAGAGGGTAATAGTGAAAAAGGAATATATTCAAATCTAAACTACACAGAAGCATTCTGTGAAACTTCTTTCTGTTCTTTGCATTCAACTAAAAGAGTTGAACTATATTTTTGATTGAGCCTTTCTGAAACACTCTTCCTGTAGAAACATTCAGGCTGTAGATATCACCAGTGTACCTTGCCTTCCTGGTAATAATGACATAATCTTTCTTCCTCCCCTGGCCACTCTCAGCCTTGGAAGTTACTGGCTAGTGGATAGTAGATACTGGATGAGCCATCACACGGTGGCCCTGGCACAGAAAGCCTGGGTGACACGGCTCCACACAGCATAATTCAGACGGGCTGTGGGAAATATCATGTGGGGAAGCAATGTCGTTTCAACAAAGAACTCAGCAGGATAAATACGACCAATCTCATGTCTCACAAATGATCACTTGTGTCTGAATGTCTTCCATTTCTGTTCGTATTCATGCCTTATGGGTTAAGTCTCATCCCCAAGTATGTTTCTAGTTAATATGAAAGACCCTATTGTCACATATTTCTTTCTTTATATGCAACTACCACCATTTCATTAACTTTTGCTTAAAGGAACAATTTTTAAAAGTAATCTGACATGTTACTTTACCATTTTTTGATCAATTTATTTTGTGTCTTCTTTACATATATTTTGAAGGGCCATATCTGAAACAGAACTTTCCTTTTTCATTAAAAAACTAGCATATGTGGGCTATGTGCCTTTATATTCATTTTATTGACTATTTTACAATGAACAGTCTTATATTTTACTTTATACTAATTCCTCCAGATTAATGACAAGTATTTAACCTAACATATTGATCCATCTCACTTAATATTAGTTTAACTTCATTTAATTCCTTCCTTTTTACTCATAATCAACATTTTTCCTGATGAGAAATTAAGAAAGAAGATATGTTTGGCACCTCTGTCCATATCTTTGCCCATTTCTTACTCCTCTAAGAAGGCAAGAGATTCTAATCTGATTACACATTACCAATTAATTGGGCCACATTTACTTGTGGGCCATCTGGCTGAATATTTTTTAATCATGAGCAAACCATGGTGCTCTTCTTCTCTCTTGCCCCTGCCTTAACGCAGTAAGGCATTTTCCTTGGCTTATTTCCTTCTCATTGCAGCAGAGTTGAAATGTGAGACGGGGTGTAGCTTCTCCTAACCCCTGGCACATCATCTGATGGAACTGAAGAGTGAGAAATGACCTCCACGGACCTGGAGCCTCAGCTTCAGGTCTCCACCGAGATGCCACATTGGAGGCAAGCTCAACGCAATGCCTTTATTAGAAACGTTTTTAAAAGGGAACCCGTATTCACGTTTGTCAGGACACTGCTTATCTCTCTAGTTGAACCCGTATAACTTACTTTATAAGATGGTAAGATACAAAGACTCTTAATCTTCCATCTACCAGGACTCTTGACATAAATTGAAAGCTCACTTATAACAGCTCTAGCATCCCAAGTGCCTTTGACTACACTCCAATTTAACTTATTGTTCAGTTTTTATATAAATGTCTTCCTTATATTGTGCTTAATTTTCTTATTAATTTAACATTTTCAGAAGAATACTCATTCTGAGAAGTTCACAAATCAGTTAGGCTTAAGTTTTTAAATAAATGTTTTAAAAATATTAAAGGCACACGTATGAAACAATGATACTAGACTTAATTATGGAGAGCAGCCTCCCCTACAAATTTCAGCCACAACACAAGAGCAGTAAGCAGATCAGTCCCCTCACCTTCATTCCAACATTTCAAGTGACTGGGGAAAGAATAGGGACAAAATAAAATAAATCAAAATAAAGGTTTCTTGTGGAACACTGAAAAATTATTATGTGCTAAAGTGTAAGAATGCTTTATATCCATCCCATCGTTTGTCCTGGGAGGTACTTTCTATTATTGATTTCATTTGACAAATGAGGAAACAGAGGTCTGAATAGGTAGAGAAACAATTGTCAACTTTCTACTTCTTAGTATAACTTTACTACCTCTGAGGCCTGCCTGCATTCCTGCACTGGGGTTTCATGGACATTGCTCGAGACCACTGGCCCTATGTCTGTCATCTTTTATGTTTCATTTATAAACACCCTCAGCTCTTGATCTGTGAGGGTCTTAATAAATAGAGCTGTATTAAATTTTTGCGCTTTAAAAATAATATATGATATTAAGAAATAGTATTTCTGATAACAGCTTAAGCCATAATATGAAGTGTGCTGATACAAGAGGAGTTTGTAGGTCTTAAAAAAAAAAACAAAAAAAAAACTAAGCTTTAATTTAGTACAAGTTTCTGACTTTCCTGCTAAAATTTATCTAGGAGTATATATAAAGAAAAGGCCTTATTGAATAAACTGGTAAATGCATCTCTCAAGTTTTATTTTATATTCAACATAATATGAAGTAAAAATAAAAATAAAATACAACTAAGAAATATAGCATTGGCTACTTTTCGAAACATTTCTCCACAAAATAGGGGGTAAAATATGAAAAAGTTTTGACACAATGTTTTGAGTCTCTATTTATTTATAACCTAAAGGAAATAAGAATTTGATATGCCTCAAGGAAAAAAAATCCAACGAAGAGTTTTTTTGTGGGGGAAAGAAAGTCTACTATCCAGCCTCAGAGATTAGATTTAAAAGCCAAAGAAAACTTTGTTAGATTATAGTGTGACAGAGCAAACCAATCTTTAAATCTACCAAAACACTTCTAGAATGCTAGAACACAGTATGTGTGAGAAAATAACAAGTGTTTTGAGAAACATCATTTTTTAATGTCCTAAACCACTGACTTACAACATATGAAAAGATGTGGCATGACACGAATTTGAGAATATATACTGTAGAACAGCTATTAACAAGCTTTTCTTGGTACTGAAGTGTGTTCCACAAAACAGTTTTTACTCTTACATGAAGAAGACAGTGAACCAAAGTAAATTAAACTACCAGAAACAGGTGTTAGCTTGACATTAAGAACCCACAAATCTACATTTGTTTCCATTCCTAAAAATCAGCTTTCAATTAATAATAATATAATCATTAAAAAATATATATTTTTAAAGCGTCTGTTTACTTTCCTTAACTTGTAAATCACTACTGGTGTTTCCAACTCTCTTAGTGAATTTAAATGACAATATCATTCCTTAATTTTTCTATGACCTGAAAACGTCCGATTAGAAAATGAGCAAATTGCTCACAATGCTGATAAAAATCAAAGTAAAAGCTTGTATTTAAGAACATCAGTCTCTACTAAAACGAGAAATACCTAAAAATACGAATATATCCGAAATGTCGCAAAGCACATAAACCAGGTTGAAATAAAAATTTGAATGGGCAATTATGTAACATAAAGCCAGATAACCCAACCAGTTCATACATTTTATACTCAATATAGGATATTATAAATTAGATAGTTACTGATGAGATAATAGCTTTTATAGTTTACTCTGTAGTAATTAAGCAGGATGGCAAGGCAGCAAAGAGGTCAAATTAATTTCTGAGTTCTTCCATTTATCTTTAGAAATGATAGGGAAAATTCTAACTCCAAAAGTGTTTTGTGGGAATCTAAAGAACAGTTTTGACAAAGAGGGGGTCTCAAGAAAGCATTTATGATTAAGCAACCTGACATAAACAGTAACTGCAAATTATTAGAACCAGTTGATGTTTATCTAAATGGATAAATCATTCATCTGAATAATTATCAACCCAGACAAACTATAGGCCCTGAAATTGCAATTATGAAAGAGAACCAATCAAATGTTAAGACCAAATTTAAAATTTTAGCAATGGTAGAAACTATGAATCATAAAATGCTACCTTTGACTCAAGAAATGCAACCCTTGGTTAGACAGCATATTAAAAACTAGATGGCTAATGAGGTATTTGTATGGTTTCTTTTTATACTTGTTTTTGTGACATTAAGAATCTCAAAGAATCACAAATTCAAATAAAGCAATAGGCCTCTTCTCTCTGAGTTTAGCTTAGACCTTCCCTTACCTAACACGTCTGAACGTGTTCTTTGTTCTTGAACAAGATTTCGCCATTAAAACTCACACAGAAAGAACTTGTCAAGACTTTACTAAACAAAGTTTAGGATGTTTCTAATTTTCATTAAAAAATAGTGTAGGAATTTTAATGAGATTACATAATTTCTAAGTCAGTTATTTAAGACCCACCAAATTACAATAATTTATTTCTTTCAGGAAAAAAAAAAAACTAGCCATCAGCCTGCTGTCCGGCTTCATCAGCTCTAGACGCAAACAGGAAACTAAGGCAATATTCCATTGAGAGCTGATGGTGGTTTATACCAAGTAGTGTCAGTGCAAATTACCTCAACAGGCATTCAGTTTAAAAGTAGACTTGCAGGATTTCCTGATGGATTGAATCTGGGAAAACTAGAAATAGCAGGTAAGGATAACTTCATAGAGTTTGGTTTAAATTATCGAAGAATAAAACTGTCATTTATTGATCTGGCCAAGTTGCGGCAGAACCAGGTTTAGGGAGAAAATCAGAGGGTCAATTTTGCAAATAATAACCTTGAGTTACTTATTAGATTTCAAGAAGTGATATCAACTAGGTGGCTCAATGTACAATTCTAGAGTTCTACAGCACAATGAAGGCTGGGGATTAAACACTTGAAAATCGGCAGTATACGCATAGGAGTTAAAGCATGACACCATCTGAGATAAAAAAGAAAATGCATTTAAATAAAGTAAATAAATGCCAGAATCATCCCTTCTGTGCTGTAACTGAGAAATCAGGAAGATGGTGGTGAACGAAGGAACGCAGGAAGCAGCAGCTGTAACAAGGTGAATGGAACTGACAATACTGTGACCTGGAACCCAGGTGACAAACATGTTTCAAGGAGAAGTCAGTGATTACCTGTGTCAAATTCTGTGAAAAGGACTAAAAGTTGAAGAATATGGAGATCAATGTTGTCCTTGGCAACAACAAATTTTGGACAGTAGAAAAGGAGAAGGCAGATTGGGGTGGAATCTTTAAAAACCAAGATGAAAGGATTTGGGTATAATGGGTGCATGGAGTTTTGCTCTGAGGATCAGAGAACGGAGGCAGTATCTTGAGAGATTTGTAGAATGTGGAAAGGTATTTTAAAATAAGAATAATTGTAGCATGTTTGCATATGAAGAATATTATTAATTAGCAAGAGGAGAATTGATGATGCAGAAGAAAGGGAAAAGTTGGGGGAATGATGTTCCTGCATTAGGTGAGAGGTGACAGTGTCTGGCACACAGGTAGAAGGCTTAGCATTTCCTATGAACACACTGTGGCCTCTTAGGGCACCTTCTCCATGGCACCCACAGTGACAGTTTCTCGTATTAAACCAGACCATAAGGTATGGCTGGTTACAAACTCCTCAGTGGCTTTCCATCTCATTCAAAGTAAAAGCCTGAGGTGTTACGGAGGCCTACAAGGAACTATGTAATTTGGCTCCATTACCCCGCTGTCCCCTTCTGCTCTCACTGTCCTTTTGCTGACTACAGCCCAGTCAGACAGAACTCCTTACCCTCCCTCAAACACACCAGACACCTGCACGCCTCTGTACCTGCAAAGTCTGTGCTCTTAACAACTAGGCTATTCTGCAGGGCTTGCCTTCTCTTTTCATTTGTGCCTTTGCTCACATTTCACCTGCTTAATGAAGTCTTTCCTGACCTTGTAACCCTCCACCCTCCACGTGTACTTCTTCTCCTTAGCACTCACCAATACACGACATATTAAGAGTTTTAAATATTTTCTTTGATAATTGTCTTACCCCTTTAGATTTTAAGAGAACACAAATTTTTACCCGTCGTTCACTGCTATATATCCAGCAGCTAAATTACTATCCATCACATATTACATGTTCAGTAAGTTTGCCAGATAAATGAATAAAATGATATTTTAGGGCTTAACCTCAAATTTTTACTACTTTGCATAAAAATCCTAAAACAACAATGTTTAAACTATATGCAATCATGTACACTAGAGGGTATTGTAGTTTTCAGTGAGATTTCTCGTAAGACTAGAAGGCAAAAATAAATACTGGTAACTAGAGCACTGGTGAAAGTTTACAAAATAAATACATTTCCTACTTTGTAATTGGAAGAAACCAGGCCCTCTCGCAAAGGTTTTTGATATGACACCAAGTACAGATAAATGCTACAGGATAATAATAATATAAAAAAGATTCTTTTTCTACTTAATTGTGCGGAGCCTGATATATTTATGGATCTTTAGGTAAACAATAGTTTTTTTTAAAAAAAACATTTCCAAGGCTCTGGTATCTATTGTAAAGAAAAGCAGTGAATCACAGGAATTCTGTAAACTATTTGACTAAATTTGGCTGCCAATCTCTACCATGTTTTCCAAACATTTGTTCAGAAAGATTCCTCTTAGTCCCTGTTACTAGTATACACAATAGCTGTTATTTGCTGATTATTATGCAGATATTGTCCTCCTTTGATCTTGATATACAATAATTAATCATACAACAGATGTGAGCTGTGTTGTATTCTTTATTATCCCCATTTTTAACAGAAGGGAACTGGGGCTTAGAAAAATCAGATAACTGGCCTGTGATCACATTTCTGATTTGTGTCTAATCTGGGATTCAAACCAAAAAAGCCGACTCCAGAATTCACAACCTGAACCACTTTGCTCAGCTATTGCCTCGGGCTTCCTGTGTCAGCCACACAACCTCAGGAACCCTACAGTCATCGAGCTGGAGACTCGTATTTGTCCATGGAAAGTGTCTTTGTTTCGAAAGAGCTAATAAAGAATTCATATTAAGGCAAAAGACAATTGAAAAGAAATTGCTGGCTTCAAACACGCAGCCAAGAAGATAACACCCGGATTCCAAAAGATTCTGATGCAATCTAAGCTAACTTGATTGATTATATCTATCAGCTTAATTATCTTTTAATATTTATATATTATTTCTTAAATTCTTAAAACTCAACATGAAATTTTAAAGAGGACAGAAAAGAACTTATTATAAAGTACCACTAAGATAAATGTCTGAAAACCTAATTTCTAATTTCATTTCTTTGTCAGTCTAACTGATTGCATTCCTTAACATAGGTGAGCCTATGTTTTTTCACATATAAAATTGGCAGACTAAATCATATTTCTCTATTCCTTTCTTCTCTGTGGATTCTAATATCCTTAAAATAAAGTTTTCTCTTAAATTTATTCTTGCTAATTTGAAAAATGTTCAACAAACATCTCAATTTTTGCAAAGTCTTATTAGACTTATGTCTATTGTATTATTCTTAAGAAAATGGTTCATTATAAAAAATATTTGGTTCCGTAATTTAGTATTTTGTACAACTAAAGAAGTTAACTTATATAAAATATTAGCAAATAATTAAATAATTTTGAGTATTCATTTGCATTATCCATTCTAAGTTATAAATTGGTGTAAGACTACAGATTTAATGCAGAGACTGGATGCTGACTAATCATTTTGATGTAAGCTTACAAAGAATAATTTCAACACTCTCCAAACTGGAATGATTTATTAGCATGTCATGCTATTTATTGTGTGATATGATAAATATAATATGATTCATCATGACATTCTATAAATATTGCAAAGGATTATTAAAGCGATAAAATCCATTGGCAGAAATATGAGACCATGTCACATTTGTACGAAAGCTACATGATAAGAGGCTGTTGTAACCTTAGACGGATTTAAAGTGAGAATTCTTAGAACAACAAAGCAAAAGAAAACAATCCTAAATCGTACCTAGGGTTCAATTAAGAGCAGCTGTTGAGAGCAGGGAATAATACAGAAGTACAGAAAGCTTATCATCTGCACTGCCATGGGATGGACAATTTTTCAATACAGGGACTATTCTTTAAATAGTTAATCTAAAATATTTCAGACAAAATTTGGAATAACCACTGCACTGAATCAACATGTCTAAGTAAAACTACAAATGGCAGCATATATGTGAGTGTATATATATATACACATGCTTATATTTAGTTTAAAAATTGGTATGAATGTGAAAACTCATATCAGGCTGTATTTTTAGGCATTTAAAATTTTACTTTGTCAAATAATTTTTATTTCTTCCATAACATTACAAAAATATAACCCTTTGGAGGAAAGGTTATTATAAGGGAAATTTCATTTTCTAAGTAGAGGCTTTTTAGGTTTCTGATGCTTTTACAGACAGAATTTGCCAAAGATTTTGTTTCTTATAGTTCAAAATATGGTTAACTAGTGGCCAACAATCTTTGGCATCGATTTGGAAGTAAGTATTCAACACAACACGATTGTTATGTCTTTACCAATGATTTTTGAATCATATACACAGTGTTTTAAAAGCCGCTTTGCAGTCATCTTCCTTGAGATTGTAAATTGTTCTCGCACATTATTTAAAATATCCTGAGAATAAGCACTAATTACTACTTTACAATTGAGCAAAGAAAAACATATTCTATAATTCTAGGATAAGCAACCACAATGATTGTTGAAAGCACTTTTTTGTGAGGAAATCAAGTTAACTCTGACAACAGAGAGATACGGAGCCTGTGTCTCTCACCACATTAATGAAATCTTTACGGGCTACAAATCTTTCGGTTTCTTACAATAATTTTTATGCTATTATATTTATTAACCACTTTTGCTTCATTTCTTTCTGAAAGTTGTTTCAACTTATCTATTTCCCTATATATGGACAATCTGGAATGCAAATATATATATAATAACAATCTGGAATGCAAATTGATTAATGACTATACATATAATCTTTGTTATACTCCTGTGATAAAGATATACAAGTCAAACACAAACAAACAAAGAAAAAAAACTTACCTTTATTTTATGGCAGCATGGCACATTTGAAATAAAATTGGAAAAGATAGGTATTATTAGGTACATACACCCTTTAAAATATTTAGATCTTTCTCTTTTTTATTTTTAAAATGTTATTTCCAGGAGCATAGATTCAAGCTGCCCTGAATAGACACTTCCTCAAATATCTTAGCTCTATTGTGCTTTTACATTGTATGTATTCTTTCAGGCCCCCAACTTTTATTTTCATTAAAAGAAAATCAGTTTAAAAGACCTGATTCAGATGTACTTATATTTGCTAAAGGAATAAAAGTAATTATTAGAAAATCTTTCTTTCTTTTTAAGGATTGTTAGAGCTAATCATATATTAGCATTCAGATAAATTTCAAATCACCAATAATTTGTCTTTAAATTTGGTCATCAGAGGACCAAACCGTAATTCTCTAATGAGAGTGGAACTACCTAGGAGCTTGGCCCAGAGGACAAGGGTTGTGCTAGTTCCCTGGACTGGTTCACGGCTGAGTCCTCGAATTTGAAGGCAACCATCTATAATGGGAGAGGCCAGAGGATTTGCAGCTGAGCTTCCTCAGCAAAATACTTAACTCCTCATCAGCTGTGTAACCTTCATAATATGTCAGTTTCCTCTTGCTGCATAACAGATTACAACAAAATTAGAAGTGTAACACAACACAAGTGTATTATTTCACATTTTCCATGGGTCAGGAATCTGAGTGTGTGACTCAACTGCATCCTCTGCTCTGGGTCTCACAAGTCTGAAATCAAGGTGTCAACCGGTCTGCAATTCTCACATGAAACTCGGAGGTCTTTTTCCAGTCTCATTCTGATTGATGGCAGAACTCAGCTTCTTGCAGTTAGAGGACTGACGTCCCTGTTTCTCTGCTGGTTGTCAACGAGAGTTGCTTTCAGCTCTTGGAGGCCACCTTCAGATCCAAGCCATATGGCCCTCTCAACACATAGCAGCTTACTTCTCTAAAGCTAGAGGAAACTCTCCAGCCTGCTATAAGGGAGGCTTATGTAACAAGAAATAATCCCAAGAGGATCACTCTTGTGGTATAATTTGCTTAGTTATATTCACACACACCAATTCCACTTAAAGGTAGGGTATTAAACAAAGCACATGTACACAGGAGACAAAACAGATGTACAGAGATTTTACTCTGCCATAAGTCTGCTGAGTGACCTTTGTCAAGTTACATCTCAGTATATGAATAAGCTTAGCACCTATCTCAAAAGTTTGGTAGAAAGAAAAGTTAACACAGGCTGGGTACAGTGGCTTATGCCTGTATTGCCAGCACTTTGGGAGGTCGAAATGGGAGGATAGCTTGAGGCCAGGAGTTCAAGACAAGCCTGGATCGCAGAGTGAGGTCTCATCTCTACAAAAAAAATAATAAAATTGGTCATGTGTGGTGGCAACACCTGCAGTCTCAGCTACCTGGGGGTCTGAGGTGGGAGGATTGCTTGAGCCCAAAGGGAGTCAAGACTGCAGTCAGCCACCGTTGCACCACTGCACTCCAGCCTGGGCAGCAAAGTGAGACTCTGTCTCAAAAAAAAAAAAAAAAGGCCGGGCGCGGTGGCTCACGCTTGTAATCCCAGCACTTTGGGAGGCTGAGGCGAGTGGATCACGAGGTCAGGAGATCGAGACCACGGTGAAACCCCGTCTCTACTAAAAATACAAAAAAATTAGCCGGGCGTGGTGGTGGCGCCTGTAGTCCCAGCTACTTGGAGGCTGAGGCAGGAGAATGGCGTGAACCCGGGAGGTGGAGTTTGCAGTGAGCCAAGATTGTGCCACTGCACTCCAACCTGGGTGACAGAGTGAGACTCCGCCTCAAAAAAAAAAAAGGGGGGGAGGAGGGCAGCATAAAAAAATTCTCAGAGCAACGTCTATGGTCTGGACTCAGTGAATGGCAGCTATTTTTAGACTTCGCCCAGTAACTCAAAAGGCCCCATGCCCTCTGCCACATTACATTACGCTCATGATTAACAATGCAAAACTTTTGCATAGCTGCCAAGTATGGTGACTCATTCCCTCTTTAAAGACTATAGTTAGTGTTACCTTGCATAAACATAGGTTAAGTATTTGAGTATCAGTTGTTTAAATGAGCTGATATGTGACAAAATGTAACCAGGCTTTTAGAATGAATGAATCTAATAAGCTTAATCAAGAACTTACAGTAATAGATTACTTACTTATGAATAGAAAATCACTTAAATGAACTCTGATTGTTAAAAATGACATAGACAAATATTAGTATCAGTAGGCATAATTTTCTCCTATATTAACTCCAACATATATGATTTTAACAATTTTGAAATCTCCCCAAATGTTTTCTGTGATTTCTCACCATTATCTGGGGGAAAACAGAACAAAGCTATGATTTGCTAGGGTCAAGCAACGATTCCGTTCTGACAGCCCTATAGCTAACACTGTTCATGCTTTTTGATCTGCATTTCTTTGAATACTGTGCCTGTGTCTGGGAAAATTTCACCTTATAAATTCTTCTCTAAGATGAAAGCAAAAACCCAATTTCCTTTGCATCTAGAACACAGGCCTATAACCCAAGTAAGAAGAAGAATGCCAGGTAAGACTGAGTATTGACTTCACTTTTTATCAATGAAGGAGGGAGAAACTTGGATTTGAAATTTCGCGTTTTGTGACTGACAAAACCTGGTACAAAGTTTTGCTAATGTCGTAAAACTACAGTGACTCGTACACCTGTAATTGTTTGGGGATCACATTAGTGAAGTAGTCGGACAGCATACAACTCTGCTAGGATTTCTGATAAAAAAAATATGTTTCAATTGAAATTTGTAAGTTAACTTTTAAAACAAATTATTTTAGACGTGCTGTTTTGATTATCTTATTAATATTTAAATTTTACTGTTGCACCCAAAAATCAGTTATGCCTTTCAAAGATTGTTTTAAGAGTTGGCTCCATCTTTGTGGTGGGCAGAACTAGGCCATATCCCCCAAGAATGTCCGCATTCTAATCTCTGTACACCTGTGAATATGTTAGGTTACATGGCACAGGGAAAGTTAAGATTGCTAGCCAATTGGCCTCAAAATAGGTAGATTATTTAGAGTCATCCCAGCAAGCCCAGTGACATCAGAATGGTCTTTAAAATGGGAAAGAGAAGCTGAAGAGCGAGAGTCAGAGGGAGATGTGACTATGGAAGAAAGAAACAGAGAGAGCAGTGTTGCTGGCTTTGAGGATGCTGTGGGACCAAAGGAATGCGGGTGGCCCCTGCCGGATAGAAAAAGAAAGGAAATGGACCCTGTAGAACCTCCAGAAAGGAATTCAGTCCTGCTGATACCTCGATTTCAGCCCACTGAGACCCTTGTTGAATTTCTAAGATACATAATTTAAGATAATGGATTTCTGGGGTTTTAGCCACCAAGCCATTAGAGGTAATTTGTTACAGCAGCTGCATAGAACTAACACAATTAAAAAGTGTGACTTTACTTTCTCCAGGAGGGAAATTTCTGGTGCTTCCAGCTGTATATCCAAAAAGTATTTGGTAAACAGGTTCATCTAGATAAAATATGTTTTTTTCACAAATTTCAACAGAACATGTCTCTACTATCAAACAACTCTGTTAATAACTCCTGGTCAAATATAGAAAATACAGGCAAGCAATATTTTATATCTGTGTCCACCTTTAGTTACAGAGTAAACAATGACTACAGGTTCCTTTAAAAGTAAAAAATACATCTTACCAAAAAAAGAAAAAAACAATCTGAATAATGAGACTATACTTAAACACAGAGAGCTCAAACAACTCAGCTGAAATGCGATGTGTTTCCTAATTATTAACTTGGTTGCTGACCATGAGATGCAGGATGCAGGTGTTCAAAGGAAGCATGCACTTTACCTGAATTTATTCAGTAAAACAATTCCAGCTTCTAAAATTGGTTTTAGGAATGATAACGACATTTTTTTTAAACTTTGACATTAAATTAACTTGTTGCTGAGAATTTGCACATGTGAATTCACCTTGACATTGATTTTTCGCAATCTTTATAAAGAAGAATAACATAAATAAACATGGCATTTTCCAGGTGGCTGCAAATCATACCAGGGAAAATAAAATCCTCAAATCGAGTGGAGTTTTGCAATCATCTTGTCCTTGGGGTGAAACTATAGCAAGAACATGCTTCTAGGATTTCTAATGTTGAAACACTGACCGCTGTCCAAGGTGAAAGAACATTAAATCAAATTCCAAGGTGGGAACAGGGATGATCATGAGATGGCGAAGTTTGAGATTTCTTATTCTCTGTTATTTCTCTGCCCATAACAAATCATTTTTCCAAGTTAAGAGTCACAGACAAGATCTATTAATTATCTTTCACACAGCAGTAAGAAGGAGATGTCTATTCCTGACTTGAAAAAATTCAAAAGAGTTGTAACATTGGTGTGACACCTTAAGCAAAAACCTTGGACTAGTTATTTACAGTTGTAAAGGGACCCAAATTAGCCACAGCAGTCAGATTATATTTACACTTCCCATTGTTAGGGATGAAAATCCTCGGTGACAGTCACCAGCAGAAATCGCTGCCAGCCTTCGAAACGACCACCTTCTGTGGAAGCCAATGTTTTCCCAGAAGACAACAGATCCGGGGCCAAAATGTCCTGTGCTGATTAAAATAACTAACCCTAGCATAATTTTATAAACCTCAGAGAGATGCAACAGCAGATGGGTTTTATTATTTACTAAAAGGTAAGATATTTCTCAAGATTATGGTTACAGATATAGTTAATCGTTCCTTCACCACATGGGATTATTAATACAATACCCATATTAGGTTTTATTCTATTTCTGATGTACACAAAAATCAGGTCTCTGTGTGAAAATGCTTTTTAATTTATGTATGAATGAACATTCAGCATAGATGTGATTGCTAATAATTTTCCCACAGGTAGTTTTTGGATTATAAGAGCATGGAAATGATTTATAGTTATAGTCAGTGATGATAATCAAATACTCAAATCACATTTTCTTTTTTTAAAAAAAAACATTTTCTAGCCGATTCTGCTGGAAATCACACCAAAATACCTTGATGTGATAATGTCTTAAAAATATATAAAAGAATTTCTCTGGTACCAAAACAGAGATATAGACCAATGGAACAGAACAGAGCCCTCAGAAATAACACCACACATCTACAACCATCTGATCTTTGACAAACCTGACAAAAACAAGAAATGGGGAAAGGATTCCCTATTTAATAAATGGTGCTGGGAAAACTGGCTAGCCATATGGAGAAAGCTGAAACTGGATCCCTTCCTTACACCTTATACAAAAACTAATTCAAGATGGATTAAAGACTTACATGTTAGACCTAAAACCATACAAACCCTAGAAGAAAACCTAGGTAATACCATTCAGGACATAGGCATGGGCAAGGATTTCATGTCTAAAACACCAAAAGCAATGGCAACAAAAGCCAAAATTGACAAATGGGATCTAATTAAACTCAAGAGCTTCTGCACAGCAAAAGAAACCACCATCAGAGTGAACAGGCAACCTACAGAAAGGGAGAAAATTTTCACAACCTACTCATCTGACAAAGGGCTAATATCCAGAATCTACAATGAACTCAAACAAATTTACAAGAAAAAAACAAACAACCCCATCAGAAAGTGGGTGAAGGACATGAAAAGACACTTCTCAAAAGAAGACATTTATGCAGCCAAAAAACACATGAAAAAATGCTCATCATCACTGGCCATCAGAGAAATGCAAATCAAAACCACAGTGAGATACCATCTCACACCAGTTAGAATGGCCATCATTAAAAAGTCAGGAAACAACAGGTGCTGGAGAGGATGTGGATAAATGGATAAATAGGAACACTTTTACACTGTTGGTGGGACTGTAAACTAGTTCAACCATTGTGGAAGTCAGTGTGGCGATTTCTCAGGGATCTAGAACTAGAAATACCATTTGACCCAGCCATCCCATTACTGGGCATATACCCAAAGGATTATAAATCGTTGCTACTATAAAGACACATGCACACATATGTTTACTGAGGCACTATTCACAATAGCAAAGACTTGGAACCAACCCAAATGTCCATCAGTGATAGACTGGATTAAGAAAATGTGGCACATATACACCATGGAATACTATGCAGCCATAAAAAAGGATGAGTTCATGTCCTTTGTAAGGACATGGATGAAGCTGGAAACCATCATTCTCAGTAAACTGTCACAAGGACAAAAACCAAACACCACATGTTCTCACTCATAGGTGGGAATTGAACAATGAGAACACATGGACACAGGAAGGGGAACATCACACTCCGGGGACTGTTGTGGGGTGGGGAGAGGGACAGCATTAGGAGATATACCTAATGTTAAATGACGAGTTAATGGGTGCAGCAAACCAACACGGCACATGGATACATATGTAACAAACCTGCACGTTGTGCACATGGACCCTAAAACCTAAAGTATAATAATAATTAAAAAAAAAAGGCAAAGAAACCATCTTGCAACCAAATAGCAAAAAAAAAAAAAAAGAGTTTCTGCTGTTTCGACATGTGATAGTTCATGTGTAACGTTCATCAACAAGTGGAAATTGTCACTCTACCTATTTAATCAATTAGGTCGCAATGAGTTTTATAATTACCCACTAGGTGCTTCAGGCAAAAGGCAGTATTACATTCATAATATGAACTTATTAGAACTTCTAAATACATTCAGTAGTAATAACTATAGTATCTGTTTTCCTTTTAAAAATATTCTCTACAGAAAACCAAACACCGCGTGTTCTCACTCCTAAGTGGGAGTTGAACAATTAGAACACGTGGACACAGGGAGGGGACATCACACACTGGGGCCTGTCAGGGGTGGGAGTTATGGGAGGGAGAGCATTAGGAGAAATGCCTAATGGAGGTGATGGGTTGATGGGTGCAGCTATCCACCATGGCACGTGTAGACCTACGTAACAAACCTTCACATTCTGCACATGTGTCCCAGAAGTGAATGTATAGTTTAAAAAAGGGGAAAAAAAAAGCTCTTTATAATGATTACAATTCTGAAAGTTACAACACTATCCTCCTAAAATAACATTATTGGATTTCTTTTATCTACCTCACTCAGGTTCCATTTTTAATCATAACCCTTCACAAACACATGGTAAAAGCAGTGATTTACTGTACTGGATTTTTAACTACCTATCTACATTTATGCTTTGCTGTTAAATCTGTCATTCCTGACAAACACAGCTAAACAAAAACATTTGTTTATGGTATGAGATTAGGAAGAAAAATCAAGAAAAATGATTTAGAACAGGGAATGATCTTATTTTTCAGACCAAAAAACTAATTGAATTGTTACTTCAACAAGGAAAGATAAAACAAAGGACATTTGGTGAATATTTGCAAAAAGGGAAAAAAAAGCTGGTCTCATTGGTCAGCAGCAGTGATCTACAGCTCTGTATAATACGGTTCCAGCTCTATAAATCTGTTCTACTCCACAATACTTTCCCGAGAAAGTGATATATCTCTAAAAAAGTTCCATCTACGTGTCACCCTGAAAGCTTACTATGCTGAGGATAATTCCAAATGCAGATGTGTGCAGCACAACCCCTTTTTGTGACCCAAAACTGACTTATTTATCAACCATGAACATGTTTATAAAGGAAATATGGAAATATTCTAGCTTTTTAAGAGAATGCTTGTCTCCTTTAAAGTATTTCGAACCTTCCAAAGCTTCTAAATATTAACATCTCTAAGCATAAGAGCTTTGTTCCTCCTGAGGTACTGAGGATCATTCATACTGAATTACTGAAGTAACAAATGTGTCGTATAAACCCAAGGATGGAGAGTCTAAATGACTTTAAGAAACTCCTTCAATGTCATAGGCACTGCAGGCTGTGAGTGGCACACATTTGAATAAGCCTGCATACGCCTAGTATCAGATTGAAGCACGTATAAATAAAAGGCCCTAGAAGGTGAGAGATGATGGTAACTTAAAATATTACACACAAAGGAACGGAATCCAGATGCTCATGATAAAATATTTTAAGATCTCATTTTGTTTCTAACTGGTCTTTAGAAAATTTGGGGAACTCCAAAATTAAGTAGACAGAATATTTAGGTAAATAACATATTTTAAATACATACACATGCATACACAACATAATTATTTTTTTTTAAAAAAGACCATAATTTTTAGCTGTTTTGTTTTGTTTTAATGAAGGATTGAAACTGCATACTATTAACATATGCCCCAAAATTGCAATTTGCTACATCTGACATTACACTTTCCTCTATTATAGGGTAGACTTTAGCAAATCAATTTGCAGATTATAAAGTGCTACCAATCACCACTTCTGAATTCATAATCTACTGATGTATGTTTAAGATGTGTACCTCCTTAAATTGCCATAAACATCTGCAACCCTCCCATCATAAATGTTCCTCAGAATGTTACAAGACTCAAATTTAAGTCTATGCTAAGTATTCTGAAGGCAATTGCTTCAGTGTAGTGATACATGTAAGATCCTTTTTCTTTTCTTTTTTTTTGGTAACCTCCTCTATAAACAGGCAACAAAACCTCAGTATTTTAAAAGTGAATGGGTTATTTTTTTTCGATTTTATTTTGGAGACCCTTTTAGAACATGTAGTTAAAATTAAATACAACCAACATGATCGTGCCTTTTAAAAAGTCACCATTTTTTAAAGAAAATATCACGTAATTTAAAGGTTTTAAAAGCAGGGTTAGTATTAGAAATATATTATATGGGCCAATGGCTTCTGTTTAAGAATATTTTCTTTCAGTCTGAATACAGTCATCCCTTGGTACCTGTGGGGCGCTTGTTCCAGAACGGACCCTCCTCAGAATCTGCAGATACTCAAGTCCTTTACATAAAATGGTGTAATATGTGTATATAATCTATGCACATCCTCCCGTATACTTTAAATTATCTACAGAGTTGTTATAATACTTAATACAATATGAATGCTATGTAGTTGTTATACTGTATTGTTTTTAATTTGTGTTATTTGTATCTTTTTTTGTTTTTCATTTTTTCAAATATTTTCAATTAGCACTTGGTTGAATCCATGGATGCAAAACCAGAGGATGTATTTTTAATCTCCAAAGTGTTGAATGAGTCGTGAGTCACAAAAACTAGTAAAATTAGTCAATCAAGTTTGTTTTTAAAAGCTGGTGGTCCAGCCGGGTGTGGTGGTGGTGCCTGTAGTCCCAGCTACTTGGGAGGCTGAAGCAGGAAAATCGCTTGAACCCAGGAGGTGGAGGTTGCAGCTAGCCGAGATGGCACCACTGCACTCCAGCCTGGCAACAGAGTGAGACTCCATCTCAAAAAATGAAATTAAAAAAATAAATAAATAAAATAAAAGCTGGTAGTCAACAGTTGATTAGATTTAAAAAATGTATATATACACCATGGAATACCATACAGTCATAAAAATAATAAAATCATGCCCTTTGCAGCAATGTGGATGGAGCTAGAGGCTATTATTCTAAGTGAACAAACCCAGAAGCAGGAAATCAAATCATTTCATATTCTCACAAGTAGGAGCTAAATAATGGGGACACATGGACATAAAGATGGAGATAACAGACACTGAAAACTCCAAAAGCGGGGAGGGCGATGGGAATGAGGGTTCATAAACTGCCTATTGTGTATAATGTTCACCATTTGGGTGACAGGTGTACTAGAAGCACATTCCCTACCATCACGCATGGAATAGCCATGTAACAAATAATCTATGTATCTAAAATTAGACATAAGATAAATACAATAAAAAGATGGTGGTGACAATTAGTAAGGTCTGCCTGATATGGTTTGGCTTTGTGTCCCCACCCAAATCTCATCTTGAATTGTAGCTCCCAGAATCCCCACAGGTTGTGGGAGGGACCCCGTGTGAGATACTGAATCATGGAGGTGGTTATTTTCCATGCTGTTCTCGTGATGTTGAATAAGTCTCATGAGAGCTGATGGTTTTATAAAGCACATGCCCTCTTCCCTGCTGCCATGTAAGATGTGACTTTGCTCCTCATTCACCTTCAGCCATGATTGTGAGGCCTCTCCAGCAATGTAGAACTGTGAGTCCATTAAACCTCTTTCCTTCATAAATGACCCAGTCTCGGGTGTGTCTTTATTAGCAGCATGAGAACAGACTAGTACACTGCACTTTCAAACTGATAATCAATCAACTCAAGGATATGTCCAGAGATTCCTCACCTCCCCAAACTCCAGCTTAAGGGTTTCAGGGCTGACACGGGATGTGTCAGTTTATGCAAGCTAATGCATAAGCAAGCATACCAAGAGGACAGCTAGAAAATCTCTGCTCTTCTCTCCAACTTTCCCTGATAAACTATGCCAAAAATGCGTTTCAAACTTCCATGTTTAAAATTATTTTTGAAATAATTATTATGCACCTCCACTGATAGGCTCATAGGACTTAATGTGAATAATATAATACATAATCCAAATCCTGTTGGAATTCCCAGTGTCTGTTATCTCTGTTTATGTCCATGTGTCCTTACTCTTCAGCTCCTACTTATAAGTGACAACATGCAATAGGCATGTAAACAAGAAGGCATTAAACTTGGAGGGAATAAAACTAGAAGTATTTTTGGCCGGATAGAAAAATGAAAGTCATGATAACAGTGAACAACAGGGGTATAGTTAACTTTAGTTGACGTTTCTGAATTTCTGTCTAAACTCACTCTATGACTACTACTTTTAGAAGTTGATTCCTCAAGAGAAGTGACTTGACATGTCAGTAAGTAGATTTTCCAATTATTGGAGGTAGGGCTAGGCAGGAGAGGTTTTTCAATCTGAACTAAAGAACTAAATTCAGATAAAATATTTTATACAAATTACACAATACTGTATACAATTTATACAAACATAAACTAAGACATTTCACCTCACCAAATCAGGATTCATTCATGATAGGGGTTGCCTTATGATTGTAATTACTTATAACATTTAAATATTCGAGTAAAAATATAACTCTCAATTACAAAAAGGCAGGACTTAAAACATATTTCCATAAAGACATAAAACTTAAATTTCCCTATATGTTTGTTAATGTCTTTGGTCAATTTAGTTTCAAATAGATAAATTACATTGTTAGACAATGGTAATAGATATATAAAGTACGGATTATTGACTTAAATTTAGTATGTTTGCACGATATTTTTGGGAAATAGGCAAATGTTCATTAAACTATAAAAAGCTCTGAAAAACTATTTTATGAGTACTACTGTATCTGCTAGCCCACTTAATCTACATCAACAAGAGTTCATACAAGAAGATATATCATCAGGAAGCCAGGATTTCAATTTGCCTCTTATCACAGTAATATGAAGTCAATCTCCAAAATAAAAAAGGTGGGTGGAAGAAGTTAATGAACGCATTTATCTTAATGTATGGAAAATCTAATGCCAAAACAGCACATGATATTGTATTCACTATTTTCCTAGTGCATCCTACATTATGGAAGAGTTATTTTATAGCATCTGATAACATTTCTTTTGACTTCTATTTGTATGAAATAATAGTTTAAATATAAAGAAATGTTTTCATGTAGAATGTATTCAAATGCTAAAATATACATACATGTTATTCTCATCACAGTTGTAACAAATCTTTGCTTATTAATGAACTACCTTTAAATAATAGAACATTGTTTAGGTTTTGAAATGAAAGGAAAAGAACATCTACAATGCAGTTTTAACCTTTTTACAACTAGAAAATAGTCTCAGACTTTAAGTGTTTTATTTAAATTTAACTCTAGAAATAACAGTGCACTTCTCAAAGCTCTGTAAGTCTCAGTAACTTTGTATTAGTTGTAAAATTTAAAGAACTAAGTCAGCAGACTTGGCCCTCAGATATTTTATTTTAAAAACAAAAACTAAATGAATCATGTACTTTAACGTAAAAAGTAAAACTGACCCTGAATAAGTTCAGTGGATTATATCAATGTCAGCATCTTTGTTACGATACTGTCCTATAGTTTGGCCTACATGACCACTGCGGGAAGCTAGGCAAGTGGCAATAAAATATCTCTGTATTATTTCTTATAACTGCCTATGAACATATAATTATCTCAGAATTAAAGCTTAATTCATAAAACTAGCTTCTTTCAAATATAAATAACCAAAGGTTATATTTCCTGAGGAAAAATCCAGACTTGAACACTTTCAATGTTTAGAATTTCCCCAGTCAATTTAACATGTGATATGACCATTAGCTATTTTGAAGGTGACAACTTTGTGTTCCCTTGTCCGAAACACAGAATGAGTTTTACAAAATATCACTTACAAAGAGATTGGTCAGTTTATCACATCAGATCTGAAGATATGAATGTTAGATTATGCAGGGAAAATTTCAATTTGGAACCACAAACAATAATTCCTGAGAAATCTGCTGTAAAAAGACATCAACATAGTGAAGGATTACAAAGATTTCTGGTTCTTATATTTTGCTTTATAAAGCAGAAAGAGTATTTGCCAAAGTCCTTACAGAAACACTGAGAAATTTTACTTTAATCAGAAAATAAGGAGATACCCTAAGTTTTAAAAATACTTCACGCAAAATGTGTATCATGCAGTTTAACAAAAAGAATCTCAAGGACAGCATCTGAAATAATTGGGGTAGGAAATTCCATAAGCAAACATTACTAATTTAGATTAACCAAGCATTTCTTTGCTAGAAATTAAACCCATTATTTTATTTCACCAATTAACTTTATTATGGAACACAAACCATCTATGCGTGCATGTGTCAGTCCCAGCATACACATTTGATGCTAGATGATAAATGTTGCAATTTGCAGGGTAAAGTTAGTATTTGCATTACTCCGTTGTCTCTTAATTTTAAACAGAATTGGCACCTCTTCCTGGAAGACATCCTGTCCTTTCCTGTGCCATTTCAAGGGTTGTTAACTTTTTCTGACTGCTGTAGTTCTTAACACATCCTATGACACTGTTGTTTACATATGGGTTTTTAAAATAGATTGAGAACTTTTTAATTTATGAAGTGTGTGTAAAAGAATGTATGATCATTCATATTCCCATTTCATGAAAAAATAAATCATATTTTGGACGTAAAAATTGTTAAAGGAAAGCTTTTCTATAAATATTTTCTTTTAATAGTACTTTTAATCATTGAAATTTAGATCATTCAATTATGGAGATTTCTTCATTGAAGAGAAAATATCTCTTCAAAACTCTAAATAAGCTGAGCTTTATCAACTAAATTTATAGGACTACAGGCTTCAGAGGTATTAATTTATCTTACAATATTTTCCCTTCTAAAATTTGTCATGTTTTGTCACAGGTTTAAAGTGCAAGGCAACTATTGACATGAAAGATAATGTGGTATATGTAGTATAAGTGAACCTGATCTTTTCTCAAATATTTATTATTTTTATTTTCTTTGCTGTCAAGAAGAGTGGTAACAAATACGTATTATTTGTAAAGCCCCACAAAATTTGCATGAAAATAATTGTTGCATGAACTAGACATGCTTTCTGTGATATTAATCTGCAATATTCTGCAAGCCCCCCAAAAAATTCACATTCATTACAAGAAGCTTATTTCAGCATTTTACCTGTCAGAAACAGTGATTAATGTAGTTCAAATTATTTCATCAGCTAAATTCCCTTGAGATGTGTAAGATAAGGTGGTTCTTCAGAGGAACTTTGGACGGGAACTTATGACTGTAGTGACATGAATACATATGAAAGTACTTCATTTTTAAAATATAGAAAACAGACATGAAGAAAATGTACTTTAGAGTTTCATATCACTGAAATCATCATTTTTTTCAAATGAGGCACTAAGTAAGTGCATACGTCAATTTTTTTCCCAGCCTAGGCAATATGGCAATATATATAAGAACAAGTAAATATAACAAACAGTACAAGATTCATCTGGAGAAAAATAATTATACACGTGATAAAATACGAAAGAACAGAAGAAAACTCAATTGTTGATGTGGGATAAACTCATCACAGGATATCAATATATCACCAAGGTTTGCACATTTAAAACATGGGCAGGCCACAAGGAGGAGCTCTTGTGCAGGGATAGTGGCCTTTAATCTTCTATCTTCACTGTTTAATGAAAACGATAGGAATGTTAGTAATTTCAAAAAGCATCACAGCAGTATTCATTAGAGAAGAATTGTGTGAACTGCCTTTCACCTGCTGAGCCCTGTTGGAAGGAATCAGCTGTAGGAGGGAAGAAGGCATTTATAAAGGCAAAAGATCTGGAAACAGCTCTGGCCATCAGGTACTGAGAGAGAAGAGGGAGAGCACAGCAAGCACACAGCCATTGCGAACTCGATGGAGAAATAAACACTGTAAGAGGCAGTGGCCACAAGAACCAGCCTGTGGGTGGTATTTACAACTTAACTGTACCTCCTAGCTGGGTGTATTAGTCAGGGTTCTCTAGGGCGACAGGACTAATAGGATAGATGTATGCATGAAAGGGAGTTTATTAGGAGAATTGACTCACATGATCTTAAGGTGAAGCCCCCAATACGCCATCTGCAAGCTGAGGACCCAGGAAGCCAGTCTGAGTCCCAAACTGCAAAAGCAGGGAAGCCAGCAGTGTCCCCTTCAGTGTGTGGCCGAAGACGCGAGAGCCCCTGGCAAATCACTGGTGTAATCCAAGAGTCTGAAAGCTGAAGAACTCAGAGTCCGATGTTCGAGGGCAGAAAGCACCCAGCACGGGAGAAAGATGGAGACCTGAGGACTTAGCCAGTCTGGTCCTTCTGCGTTCTCCTGCCTGCTTTTATCTTAGCCACAATGGCAGCTGCTTAGACAGCGCCCACTCAGATTGACGGTGGGTCTGTGTCTCTTAGTCCACTGACTCAAATGCTAATGTCCTTTGGCAATACCCTCAAAGACACACCCAGGAACAGTTATTTGCATCTTTCAACCCAATCAAGTTGACACTCGTTATTAACCATCACACTGGGGAATAGCAAGCATCAGCTACCAACTATTCTCTACTCATTTAATCAAAGCTTTGCTATGCTTGGGTTGTATTACAACACGAAGAAGAAGAGGCCTATCTTTTTATCATTTTTAATACACTGGGGCAGGAGGCAGAAATACAGAGGACTCTACCAATTGACCTGATTTCCAGAGAGGGACTATGCACTACCAGGAGTGAAAAATTTGCAACATGCCACCCAGGGTACGAGGACACACACATATCTTCCTCGTTTGATGAAAAAGTGGCACAAATTAGAGGACACTGGACAATAACTTTTATGAATTAAATTCAGAGAAGAATATGTGTAAATAATAAAGTAAGAGGAGGTGCTTCTCTAAAGAGCGTGATATAAATAACTTTACTTAGAAAATATTTAAGGTCTAAATATTTTCTCATTGTTTGTCCTTGTTGGAATATTGAATACATAGACACTAAAGGAACGCTTGTGGCCAGGCTCTGTGGCTCTCGCCTGTAATCCCAGCACTTTGGGAGACTGAAGGAGATGGATCACTTGAGTCCAGGAGTTTGAGATCAGCCTGGGCAATATGGAAAACTCTGTCTCTACACACACAAAATATATATATATACACGTAAATTAGCCAGGGGTGGTGGCATGCGCCTGTGGTCTCAGCTACTCCAGAGGCTGAGGTGACAGGACTGCTTGAGCCCAAGAGGTCGTGGCTGAAGCAGTGAGCTGTGGTCACATCATTGCACTCCAGCCTGGGCAGCACAGCAAAACCCTGTCTCAAAAAAACAAAAGCAAAAACAAAAAATGCTTGTGATAAACGTGAGACACTGAGATTAAATGTAAAAGGGTGTTCCTTACACCCACCGCCTAGCTACCCAGCTCAAAATAAGAAGTTGCTGAGGCTGGGCACGGTGGCTCACGCTTGTAATCCCAGCACTTTGGGAGGCCGAGGCGGGCGGATCACGAGGTCAGGAGATCGAGACCACGGTGAAACCCCGTCTCTACTAAAAATACAAAAAATTAGCCGGGCGTGGTGGCGGCGCCTGTAGTCCCAGCTACTCGGAGAGGCTGAGGCAGGAGAATGGTGTGAACCCGGGAGGCGGAGCTTGAAGTGAGCCGAGATCGCGCCACTACACTCCAGCCTGGGTGACAGAGCGGGACTCCGTCTCAAAAAAAAATAAAAAAAAAAGAAGTTGCCGAAACCCTTAGGGTCCCTGAGGGTCCCTCAACCTGACAACTCTCTCCCCCAAAGAGATTACCATTATCCTGTATCTTGTGTGGTTTTTAATTCCTCTTTATTTTTATTAATAGTTGTACCATCATATGTGCCTCTAATATGTTGTTTAGTGTTGCATGCTTTGAACTTTATTCAGGTATACTCAAGAAGTATGTATCTTTCTGTGGTGTGCTATTTTCATTCAACATTGTGTTCCTGAGATTAATCTTGTTAACATTTACAGTTCCGGTCCCTCATTCACACTGCTGTGTAGTATTCCATTTGTAAACATGCTATGATTTGTTAACTTGCTCTCCTGCTAATCTTCAGTGCCCCGTTACCGTAGACAGAGCTGCCATGGATGCTCTTGTGTGTCCTTATGCACATGTGTCTGAGCTTCCTTGCTAGCTTTTTAGGGGTTGTGAGCATCTTAAAACATATTGTATAATTTCATATTGTTTTTTCAACCAGTGTGACAATCCATAATCTCATCTGCAGTGCATAAGGGCTGCAATATTCCCATGTTCAAATTGTCATTCATATGATCAAAAACATTGACTAATTATTTACTGCTTACTATATTAAGTAAAAATATTTGCAGTTTACGTACAAACTCATTTTTCTGGCTTATCACTGTCTGTTTGCTACTCTAAAACATAAACCTGAGTGCCAATCATGATGTGTGCCTCCCTGTCATTGCAGGAAAAATTCACAATTTTCAAGTTATACAAATACAAGTTTAATTTTTAATTTTATCTAAAATGGTATGATTTCAATCAGAATTGCCCTATCACTAGCAGAAGATAGAGCTTTGCCAAACCCCACCGTGCAAAGGAAGTGTGCATATAGGTTAAGAGATGTGAATGCAACTATTTTCTTTTTTTTTTAGCATAAAATACCTGCCCACCTATGGGAATGCAAACAATTTACTCCACTTATCATTCTCAAAATGTTGACAATGCATTCCATAAAATGTTTTACGATGACTAAATGAGATAATATATGAAAAGCCGCTAATACAACGCTCAGTATCAAGCAGACATTCAATAAAGCTATTGTTATTCAGCAACAACGCATTGATAAATCACCAACTTTGAGGGCTACTCTAATAACGAACAGGTATAATATAACCATATTCATTAAAAATATAATTTCTCCAAAGTTGTAACTTCAATAATATTTAATATTCCAGGTAAGATAACCTTACTATATTTTAAAAGCCCAGGTGTTCTTTATCGTAATAAAAATGTAGTAATCTGCAGATGAGATTATTAGATCAGAGACTAACACACTTCTTCGTAGAAATTAACTGGGGTCAAAGAATGTACATGCTTTCCAGACATACACCATGCACACAGGCATATTGTCTCTGGTCTCAAGACTGAATTCAAGGCTAGCCTTTTGAACATCTACATCTTATTAAATTATGTTTACACTAAGTTAAAAGCATTTTAATATAATTATCGCTGAGGCTTGTCGTCACTTACAAATCCCAGAAGGATTGTGTTGCATGACAAAGCAGACCAGAGATCCAGATCCTAAGTGGTAAACAAGACTCCTTCTCACCTCCACACAGTGCTGTCAATCTGCACTGAGGGCAATCTCTGTATCACTAACATCTATTAATGTCACACACATGTTGAGGGCAGGCTAGGTCTTTTCATAGAACCAGACGGACAGAGAGAAATGGAGAATGAATATTAGCTTTAATGAATGGATGCAGAGGATCAAATATTATCCTTAAAAGAATATTTTTGGTTCTTTTCATCTCTTTCTCCCTATTTAGCTATATTTTTCATGAGGAATATTAATGCATTATTAGTCCACAAGTTCAACCTCTGTGCACTGAGAAATAGGATTAGCATGGCTTATAAAATTTATCTGGGGGGAGGTTTCAGCTATCGAGGAATTATAGGATGTATTAATTCTTACTTATTTAGGTTACAGACGGTTAAGCCAGGAATTATGTACTTATAATTAGGTACAGAATCGATAGCGATCCCATGGTTGCTACTTATCTATCACTTCTGTTCCCAATGCATTTAAGTTGCTTGCAAATGCATACAATATAGCAATATAAAATACTTAAACTCTTTAGAAAGAACCTTTAGAAAATACAAAAAATAGGGAAGCAAGATGGTGTCAGAAACGTGGTCAGTGAACAAATGGACACTTTGACGAATCATGCACTGAGTCAGGGCAGAGCACAAATTTGACTTTGAGTTTTCTAATTAACATGCAGAAAGGAGAAAATATAACCAGTAACAAGACCGTGCATGATATATTCTAGTTATTTGGGAGAACACCAATATGAAATAAGAGAAAATATTTCCTACGGCCCCTCAAGAAGAGAAGGTTTTATGATGGCTAAAGCAGTTCAGTAAGAAGCGACTGTGTTGGGCCCAGTATGATGTGGTCCAGTTAGGCTTCTTTTTCTTTTTTCTTTTTTTTTTTTTTGAGACAGAGTCTCACTCTGTCGCCCAGGCTGGAGTGCAGTGGTGCAATCTCGGCTCACTGCAAGCTCCGCCTCCCGGGTTCACACCATTCTCCCACCTCAGCCTCCCAAGTAGCTGGGACTACAGGCGCCGCCACCACGCCTGGCTAATTTTTTGTGTTTTTAGTAGAGACGGGGTTTCACCGTGTTAGCCAGGATGGTCTCGATCTCCTCATCTCATGATCCGCCCGCCTCAGCCTCCCAAAGTGCTGGGATTACAGGGGTGAGCCACCGCACCCGGCCAGTTAGGCATTTTTGATGGTCTCACTTCATCTTGAAACAGATTTTAGATAACAATGCAGAATAGATGGCTTCGTTTCCTCCAGGCCATCTTTCATAAATATTATTTATCTTATCCACGTGTCTGAAAAGTATCCAGCTGCAGTGAATTCGTGATTATAGTCCCTGACAAGTACCGGGAAAGCTGTAATTCTATGTTTTCATTTGCAAACAAAGCATTACACTCCAAAAGTCAACAAAAGTGCATGTAGCACAAACATCCTCATGTGAAAAGCAGGAGCTGGATAAAGATGGGCCTTAACAGACCGCTCAATTTCTGACTTGAAAGGTACACAAGCAGCGCTGGCAGTCAAAGTGAAGAGTTCCTCAGAAAACAATTTTGGGACTACTTTAATGCAAAGAAAAGCAGGAAATAAAGTTCAACAGCTGCATTCCATAAAGCATACTGGCAGTCATTTGTCAAAAAAAATAAATAAAAATAAAATTAAAAATAAAACTCTTCTAGTGAAAAATGGCTCAAGCCTTAGGAAGGAAGAAGGAAGAGAGAGGAAGGGAGAGGAGGAAAGAAACCAGCTCCAGCTACAGTGCTTGGTTTTGAGCAACAAAGATTCCTGAAATACTTTCCAAAATAAACCTGTGGCAAAATGCTGAACTTGGAAACAGAAATAGACAACTTGATGCACAAAATAATCAGTTCTAAAATAGTCAAAATGTACAAAAGGATACAAAGCATTTGTGGTGTTGACTGAGAAATTAACCATGTACATTTGCTAAACGTAGAAATCTGGGGACAGAGACTGAAAAATACAATGATCCCCAAGGCTATTTATTTTGGCATTACTTATTTATAAAGTAAATACATAAAATTGAAAGTCTTTCCTATAACCTGCTTCTCCAAATCTCTCGGAGTCTTTGTTTCAGGTCTAGTCTGGCCTCCCTCATTTTTGTTCTCAGTCTGCCTGGATCCTGAGGTCACTGGATTCTGTGCTCCCAGCGCGTGTCCATTCCACAGTGGAATGTGAGAAAGTAGTAAAACACAAAAATACAAATAAATAAGATTCTATGTTTGAGTCTGAGTGAGAGCAGCTAGAGGTGACTTAGATTAACTGAAAAAGGTGTAAAAGAATTTTGCTAAAATCATGCCTCAAAGAGTCTACAGTATTAATCGTGTAATACAGCACTACGCCACACGAGGGCACTATATGGTCAGCTTACTCAGATGAAAGCAAAATGTAAACGGAGTTTATAAGAACAAGATTTGATGAAAATAAAATTACATTCTCTCCCAGGTAATAAAAAAAATCAAAATTCTGGAACATTTAAAGACCCTATGTGTGGTTTGTAATAAAATGGTAATAGCTTGACTTGCTCTCATCCATTTCACCTGCAACTTGGCCGCTATCAGTTTTTCAAACAGCTTAGGAATTTTTCAACGTAAAGTCATTTACACATTCTATTTATCTCTGCCTAGGACACTCTCCGACCTCATTGTAATCTTTTAGGTCTCAGCTGAAATGCAATTTCCTCAGAGACAGCTAACCTAGACACCTTACCTAACGCAAGTCTCTCTTACGCAACATGCAACTGTATGTCAGCCCTCGGTGTATTTTAGTCATGGCACTTACCGAAAGTATTTTATTTATGCACATCGCACATTCCTATGTGAGTTTTGTCTGTTCCCTTCAATATGCTTTAAGCTCCATGAGGCTAAATACCTGTCAGTTTTGGTCACTGTCTAATCCCCAGAGCCTAGGACACTGGGGCATAATAGAAACAAAGCTATGTGTTGAATGAATGAATGAATCTCTGTGACTGTGGCTTATTTCTCCCTACAAAGTTTGACTGAGCCCCACACTCTCACAGAAATCTTTAAAATAATAACAAAAAAGTAGTGAATGTCACCATGTGTTTTCTGACCAATAAACCTGAGAGCTTGTCTGGAGGTTATATGAATTATGGAGCGTCATGATATACTCTTTATTCAACATTGCTTCTCTTCTATTTAAAAACCTGCCCTTCTTTGGAAAGGGTGAAGTGGGACAGGCTGAAGAACACAGATGTTTGAGGGAAGAATGCTTACATTCACCTACTTTGTGATAACTTTACCCTTGTTAAAACGGAAATACAGAAAAGAGGTTACGGAGGAGTTTAATGCTGCCCTTTCTTAGAACGAGAACAACACAATTCTCTTTTCTTTGTCTCCAACTTTACAGGTACTTACTGTGGCGTATAAAATGGTCACTTACAAATTAGACCAACAAAAGGGTATTAAAAGTATTTGTTTATGGGACATCGGGGTGTAAAACACACCACTCAACATCGTGATGTAACTTTACACGACAATAGGGAAGGAGATAGAAAAGACAAAATGCACGGGGTGGGGGGACAACAGCAGGGCAAAGTGATCCGAAGACAATCTCCACAGAGTTCCAAGATCATGTGGATTCCAAAAGGCCAGAGGCCATTTGCTCCTTGATATTAACTCCAGGCTTAGCGTGATACTACAATGTAATTGTGGATGAAGTAGATAAGTGCGTCTTGAAGGCTTAAACCAAAACTATGGTTGGTCATAAAGAGGTGGCCGTGTTTTTTTGTTTTGTTTTGTTTGGTTTTTGGTTGTTTTTTTTTTTTTGGCCGAGGAAGAATTGGTTAGGGTATAAGGTCTGCATTTCAGGCTTCCATCATCAAAGACTGACAAATTCAGGCGAGCTGGAGTGAAGGTTAGGTCTTCCCCAGCCGTGGTCTTCACAGAGTGGGGGATCAGACCAGCAGGATTAAGGGGAATTCGGTGACCTTGTTACTCATAGGTCAGTAGCTTGGGGTTGCGCTTTCTCCTTTTTTCAACCTGTAGTCGACACAGCAAAAAGGCCCAGAACTGGCGAAGGAACAAAGCAGCAAAAAGTGAGGCCCAATAAAAGCTTCAGGCTCAAGAAGACCCCTGAGAAACGAAAGGGAGAGACTATTCCAGGGGACAGTAGGTGAAAAGGAGATAACTAAAAGCGCAGTGGCAAAATGTTCTTACACGTAAGGGATGTTCGTTAATGGACAAATATTCATGGCACTATGATCTGTTAGGACAAATGTAGAATCATCTGTATGCTTTAAATACCGTGTGTGTAAGATTTTAACTGTTTATTAGAAGTCCGAGAACCCCGTTTAAGGTATCTGGATATTCCCTCCCCTTCCTTTCCAAGATTCAGACACTACTAAGTGTGTAGCAGGATGAGCCGCAGACAAAACCCCTCAGACGCCGAGTTGTAGAAGGAAGGGCTTTATTCAGTTGGGAGCATCAGCAAGCTACTGCCTCAAAACCCGAGCTCCCCAAGTGCACAATTTCTGTCCCTTTTAAAGGCTCACAACACTAAGGATTTGACAAGAAAGGGTCGTGATTGATTTGAGCAAGCAAGGGGTACGTGGCAGGGGCTGCATGCACCGGTGGTCAGAGTGAAACGGAACAGGGCAGGGAGTTTCACAATGTTCTTCCATACAATGCCTGAAATCTATGGGTAACATCGGGTTCTAAGTCATGAGTTGATTTTTAGCTACTAGGTTTAGGCCAGGCAGGCCCAGGCCTGGTTTTGGGTCTGGCGCTGGGCTGCCTGTCTTTGATTTCACTTCCTTGTTTTTTTCTTAAAACAGGTACTGAGTATAAAACAGTATAAAACAATATGAGAGGGTCTCTCTCTTCCCTCAAGGGTAAAAATAAGATTGCGACAAATCTAAACTTTATGGAAGTCAAATAAAAAACACTTAAACATATGTAAATAATTGCATACATAAAATATTGCATTAAAATGCCTCCTAAGTGTCACGTAGTCTTTAAACAAATACATTTTCAATGATGGCACAGCTTTTTGGTTCCATTTCTATTTTAATCTCTGATATTCGCACATACCTGTGCACACGTGGAAACATCTATTACTGTTTCAAAAAGACAACTATTAGCAAAGTTCTTACATACACCTGCATATCATGCATTAGAATCAAGTACTTTATTCATTTCATGTCTTCAAAATTACGTTAATGTACTAATCAGGTATTCCATCCTTTCTACAGTATGGTCTTCCTAGAATAAGCTACCCAACTTTCTCGAAGGTGCAAAATGACCATATTTAAAGTTTGGATGAAATTTAATTCATCTTTAATTTGTTTCTGTCACTTTACTATGTTCTGGGGTGTTTTTTAATCTCTCTCTCTCTCGCTCTCTCTCTCCCTCTCTCACTGTCACACACACACAAACACACATGCCTGGTGCTGTCAGCTCTGAGATTTCTGATGATCAAGAGAAACAGGACATCTTTTAAACTTGAAGTACATTCATATGTCAATGAATGACAATGTGTTTGCACCATTACAGACAAAATCACAGCAGTCTTTATTTCCAAAAGCCAAAAATGTAGGGCTCAATCAACATAAAATGTCATAAGCAATAATTAAATAAATGCCAATAGAATGACCTTATAATTTTCAAACCCATGTCAGATAAAGCTATAAGAGATATCCAAATGCCAATACATATGATATTAATACCTGTGTTTTGTGGTATTAAGAACACGAAAAAATAGAAAATTCTATGAAGTTCAAAGTTCTTTAAAGTTAGATGGAAAAGGCATTCATTGGTATTCCCACGAAGTTTTACGGTTTAGTTGGAAAATACACATATGTTTCTTAAGAGCTAAAATAATGCATTCGACATACAGACAAATGACCAATGTAGGTGGGAGGGCAGAGTTCTGTGATTAGACAGGAGAATTAGAAAATCTGTTCCAAGTAACTCCAGGGAATGGGTGGTATAACTTCCTCCTTGAGGTCCGAGGGTCACCAACATAAAAGCTCTACATAAGTTTTTATTAGTAGCTCAGAAAAAAAAATAGAATCTAAAAAGATCAAAATCCTGGCAAAGGTTTCCGGTCATAATAAATCATAGTCGCGCAGGATGACATGATCTCCCACAGCATAAGATTTAGAATTAAGTGTTTGGTACTGTGAGTATCTTCAGTTACCAGATAGTCGTTGCTTTCATGATGTGTACACGTCTCCTTAGCCTCGGCAGGGTTTCCAATTAAGCATAGAAATACTTTAAAAATTTGAAATCCTAGTAAAGATAGTTTGGCATTGGAAAGGATCCAATCTGTGTTGGAAATCTTCATACGTGTAATGTTTAAGAGAACTTCGCTTATGAGAGAAAGCTTCGTTTTGTTTTTTGAGAGAGAGTCTCACTCTGTCGCCCAGGCTGGAGGGCAGTGGTGGGATCTCAGCTCACTGCAACCTCCCCTCCCAGTTCAAGCAATTCTCCTGCCTCAGCCTCCTGAGTAACTGGCACTACAGATGCACCCCACCACGCCCGGCTAATTTTTGTATTTTTAGTAAAGACAAGGTTTCTCCAGGTTGGCCAGGCTGGTCTTGAACTCCTGACCTCAGGTGATCTGCCCTCCTTTGCCTTCCAAAGTGCTGGGATTACAGGCATGAGCCCCCATGCCCAGCAGAGAGTGAGTTTTAAAGGTACAATATCTAATATGCAGTTGAGTACTTGAAACAGATATTTGATTTTAAATTTCTTACTAATATAAACAATATTGGAACATTTGGCAAAGCGTTTGGATTCACCATATTGATTGTTCTTACAAAAATAAAATTATCGGGGAAATTTTGTTTGTAGATGCAGACACTAAAGAACTTAAGTGAAATAAAATATATTACATTTGGAATTCCTAGTGAATTGGAATGATGGTTTCATAATTTCAAACTTAAAATATGTAATTATTTGCTTGATTTTGACATGGTATTTTAAATTGATATTTTAGTATTTATATATTATTTTGGAACAACTAGATGCATTTTAGGGTCACTATTTTTATTAATTAGATTTATAAAAGTTATTTAGATATGCAGAAAAAATTTACTGTCCTAAATTTGAAGCACTCAAAAAATAAGTTATAAAGGTTTATAAATAAATTTAAAAATATTTGAAAATGTCTTACATTTGTAAACAAGATTAAAAAAATTCATAAGCCCTTAAAATAATTGCTGCAATTTCCCATTTTAAAAATAAAATAATCTCAGTAATGAAAGAGACCTAGAGAAGAACTAGGCTTATAAATCTATAAATTGAATAGCAAATGTTAAAAATGAGCTTTAGAAGTTTTCTCTGCACAAAAAAGAAGACAAAAGAAGTCATTAAACCCTACATTCATTTTTAATTACAAGTCGGATATTATTTAAGAGAGCAATAATATGTCCCCTTTCATGTAATGTCCAGAATTCAAAGGAACCACAGGATGTCATGTCGTTTATTCTCCGAAGTGGAATGCCATCACTTCCGCAGATAATACTGATTAATTTGAGCCAGCCTTCCACCTACATCCCCTATGCAAATAAACTTTACAAAGCCTTTCATTACATTATATACAAATATTTCTTCTCTTCATCAGTCATATTCTAATTATAGAGGCTCAACCAGGTAAGTTTAGCCTGACAAATATCTATGCTTATTATTATAGATTCACAAAGAGCTCCTTCTTCCTTATTAGTCAGATAATGTTCTTTCCTTTTACCCTATAGACAAAGGATGCGATTCATTAGGAAGTATTCCCCAACAGAGAAAATGTTTATATAAGCTTATTGATGTGTTCTTTTCAAATGCAAGGTAATTTAAATTTTCTTTAAATGGTATTTTTCTTAAGAGAGTAAAAAAAAAGGGAAACAGATGTTTTCATCACAAACACCATTTACCAACCAACCCAAAATGCATGGCCATTTATATTAAACAAGAAAACAAGTAGAACATGTGATTGCCTACATTTGTGCCGTATAAATTCATTGTCATTACTCTCAACTGAACTCCTGATGCTGCCTAAAAAAAAAGAGACCACGTTTATTTTCTCAATTCAACCCATCACCCTTCAGAATGACTATTTTAATCTTTCACCACAAACACAACCTGTATTTCCCTCTGCTGTCCTTAATCTTTGTCTCTTTCTTCCCTGAAACAAACAAAAGCCAAGACAGGAAACTGTGCTGCATCCTCCTCTAGTCAACCTAACGCCAGTCTTTCCTATGGCCCCTCCGCCACCTGTGGAGGAACATTCCAAAGTCAATGTCATTTCTTCCACCTGAAACAAATTTTACATGTGTTACCACTGTCCTGATTTTGTGTTTCCTCCTAAGCTCTTCAGGAAGATTGTCAACATTACCCATCCTAAGTCTCCCTCTCTTATTCCTCTACACGGTCCAATTCCATTGCTGCTGGCATGACTTGACCAATTTAGCTGCATTCACTACTGAAACAAAAGGGCGAATCACTACTTTGTTCCTATTGCAGACATTATTTATTGACTGTGCAAGATTACTAGACACAATCTAGCACACTCTTTTAACACACACATACACACACACACATAAACACACATACACACACATACACACACACATACATACACACACATACACACACACACATACACACACACATACACACACATACATAAACACACATACACACACATACATACACATACACACACACATACATACACACACATACAAACACAGATACACACACACACACATACACACACACACACATGCAGTTTTCCATGTGCTACCAGTTGTGTTCCCAGGGAAGGAGAATGTCAGATGGATACTAACAAGAAGGATGTCTTTTATGGAATTCTCTTGGGATCAATACCTAGGAAAGTAGAGAGAAGCATGGTAGGACAAGGAGAGAAAGTGGGCTGGACGCAGCTTCAGCCTATGGGGACACTGGTAAAATAACACTTCAGAGTTGTATAAAGGCCAAGTTCTAGTTGGAACGGGTAGACTGTGCCTTCATATCCGTCTATTGATCAGTCATTGGTTGCAGGCAGTTGAGACCACCCTTAAAGAGGGCTGTGATCACAGCACCCATCATACAATGTAACCTCATTCTGAGGATGTTCCTCACACCTCTATCATTCTTGCATCTTGATTGTTCCTTACCAGGTCCTACTTTTCTACTTAATTTTAAAGTGTTGAAGTTTCTCATAATTTCTTTTCCCCACTCTTCATGCAATATACACTCAATGCAATCTCACCTACTCCCATTCTTTCCTTTAATAATGATAGACTGAAGGGACCCAAATTTATATCTGTACCAGATATTTCTTCTAGCTCTACACATATATTTGCAAAACCTACTTGTAGAATTCTACTCACCATCTTCCCCCACTTCCTGTTCTTTCCCAAACAATCTTTCTTTTTTCTTGCTCCACAAACAGAAACTAGAATGATTTCTTTAAAAATACAAATGAGGTCAAGTTACCCTTCTGCTGAAACTTTTCGGTATCTTCCCAGTACCCTTCAGAAAAGGTAAGAACATTCTTAAAATGACTCTTTCAAAGCTCTGCACATTCTGATCTACGTTTCTTCCTTAACTTCCTCTCTAGGTTAATTTTACTTATTCATACGTCCTCCTTGATCCCTGTCATTCGGTGAATCTTTCTTTATTTTTAAAGTATCTGTTTAAATGGCATTTCTTTAAAAACTCTTACTTATTGTCCAAAAGTAGTTAAGGATTTTGTTCTATAATATCACTCTATCTTTGTGTTTATTCAAATGACAAAATTATTTACTTTATTCTTTTGTTTCATATATTTTTCTTCTGTTTGACCGTGAGTTTCAAGGGGGCAGGGGAACAGATTATCCTATTTTGTTTGTTTTTAGTCTATCCCCAGTGCCTAGAATAAGGCTTGATGCACAGAAAACATTTTATGTATGTATACGCTGAGAAAAGCAGTATGATTGAAGAATGCGTAAATAGTGACTGGAAAATGAACATGTGAATCCCAGCACTTTGGGAGTCCGAGGAGGGCAGATCACGAGGTCAGGAGTTTGAGACCAGCCCAGCCCACAGGTGAAACCCCGTCTCTAGTAAAAATACAAAAATTAGCCAGGCATGGTGGTGGACACCTGTAATCCCAGCTACTTGGGAGGCTGAGGCAGCAGAATCGCTTGAAGCCAGGAGGCAGAGGTTGCAGTGAGCCAAGATCGTGCCAGTGCACTCCAGCCTGGGCAACAGAGTGATACTCTGTCTAAAAAAAAAAAGAAAAAAGAAAATGTACATGCATAATTTAGCATGTGTTTCTACCACTGAACACAGTGTGGGAAACATAGGAATATAAATCAGGATGATGCAGATGAGTAAATAATTCTGAATTATTTAATAGTCAGGATTTATAGCTAGGATTATTTTCAAAGGCCTATTGATATGCAATGGAGATGGATGAGCATGTACTACTTGAGGGCAGAAGAAAATCTCAATGAAAAATAGGGAGTAGAAATCTGAAGACAACAAAGAGGATGGCAAGATAATTGCTTTTCCAAAGTAATACAAATGAACACACTTAAAAACAGGCATGGGTAAGTTCACTATGGCAAAATGTCCAAATATATACTGGGAAGCAAATGGAAAGTTTTATCTTGACTTTCGAGGTGAACAGAGATCTACAGGGATAAATATTTTATAGCTGAGAAAACATGTGAAAAAGGGGAGAAATGGCTGGGCACGGTGGCTCATGCCTGTAATCCCAGCACTTTGGGAGGCCGAGGCTGGCGGATCACCTGAGGGCGGGAGTCTGAGACCAGCCTCACCAACATGGAGAAACCCCGTCTCTACTAAAAACATGAAATTAGCTGGGCATGGTGGCGCATGCCTGTAATCCCAGCTACTAGGGAAGCTGAGGCAGGAGAGTCGCTTGACCCTGGGAGGCAGAGGTTGTGGTGAGCTGAGATTGCGCCATTGAACTCCAGCCTGGGCAACAAGAATGAAACTCTATTTCAAAAAAAAAAAGAAAAACAGGAGAAACTTGCCCCAAATCATTTGGTTAAAAAGTTGCATATTTAAAATGTGAACCAGCCAGGCGCGTTGGCTCACACCTGTAATCCCAGCACTTTGGGAGGCCGAGGCTGGCGGATCACCTGAGGGCGGGAGTCTGAGACCAGCCTCACCAACATGGAGAAACCCCGTCTCTACTAAAATCATGAAATTAGCTGGGCATGGTGGCGCATGCCTGTAATCCCAGCTACTAGGGAAGCTGAGGCAGGAGAGTCGCTTGACCCTGGGAGGCAGAGGTTGTGGTGAGCTGAGATTGCGCCATTGAACTCCAGCCTGGGCAACAAGAATGAAACTCTATTTCAAAAAAAAAAAGAAAAACAGGAGAAACTTGCCCCAAATCATTTGGTTAAAAAGTTGCATATTTAAAATGTGAACCAGCCAGGCGCGTTGGCTCACACCTGTAATACCAGCACTTTGGGAGGCCGAGGCAGGCAGATCGCCTGAGGTCAGGAGTTTGAGACCAGCCTGGCCAACATGGTGAAACCCCATTTCTACTAAAAATACAAAAATTAACTGGGCGTGGTGGCGGGTGCCTGTAATCCCAGCTACTTGGGAGCCTGAGGCAGGAGAATCACTTGAACCCGGGAGGCGGTGGTTGCAGTGAGCCGGGATCGCACCACTGCACTCCACCCTGGGCAAGAGTGAGATCCTGCCTCAAAAAAAAAAGAAGTGAAACAGTTTCTTTCTAACCTCCAAATGCACAATATTCCACGACACCAACCCTACACCAAAGAAATGTGTAGAAGTTTATAAAAATGGTTATTAACTGATTTTTTTCAGCACCAGAATCAACTATCCTGACTCTAGCTTTAGAAACGTAAGTTAAAAAAAGAGGAAAATAACTTCGAAGGAAGTAATTCTTTGAAAGCCGTTAGGACAACACAATGATTTGAGGGTCTTGTGCTTTTCCATGAAAAGGTGGGGCTAAGTCTGTTTTAGAGGGTGAAGGAGACACAGGAGTTAAAAATGTGCCAACACCGTGGCCCTTGGAAATAACTTGTAAGATCAAATGAAAATCGCAATCGAGACTGTCACTTTTCGATCAGATTGTTTTCAATCGATAATGAGTGCAGGCCCGCAAATGTGTATGGGTGTTATGTGGCATATCAAGGTACATTTCTGCAGAACATACTCAGTGCAATATGGCTTGTGGGTACAACATTCCTTTATATAATTGCACTCAACTAATGTATGCCTTGGAAAGCAAGCACATCAAACATTATGTCTTAACAGACTTCTGAAAGAAAAACTGGAGTTCCTGGTGGCTCTTAAACAGTCTGCTGGTTATTTTATGGCATAGAGGAGAAAATTTACCCTGCAGAAATCTAGCCGAGCACATCCTCAGACTGATCACATTCACCTTCTCATCATGGTTCCAGTCTCAATTAAAAAAAAAAAACAACAAAGAATCATATTTGAGTAATCTGTTCTGAATCATACAGGGAAAGTCCATGCTGAGATAATACTTATGCATCTGTCTTAGAACATGTCTAGAATATTTACTAGGAAGACTCACTATCAAAAGGGATTTTGGCATATGTGCATTAATTCAGCAAGCCTCATTTCTTCAATACCAAACATGCGCCAGACATTGTCCTAGGAAGAGAGGATTTAGAAAAAAAAAAAATAAAGATATATTTACCGCAGTCCAGCCATAGAAAAAGATAAGTAAGTAATTAAATGCAGGAGTATACTATAGCTTCAAAGATAAAACTTATGAAGGTCTGGAAATTAGCACACATGGGATAAAACAGTCACTTCTACATAAGAGGAGGCGATTATAAAGAAGATTCACTTAAGATTCAGTATTGGCTAAGGTTAAAGAGAGAAGCATTGTTCTTGGACCAAGTTTTCTGGGAGGTGGGAGAGTAAAAGAAGTCCGGGACCAAAGGAAGCTACAACAGAGAGCACTGAACGAGCAGCCTTGCAGGTCTGACCCAGACTGCCATCTGAGAAAATTACAGGCAGTTTGATTGGCTGGGGCACAGGCCGTGAGGTGGGGCATGATGAGTGACAGCTGGAACCAGGCAAGGCTCATAAATGTCACACTAAGGAATTTTCACTGTTTTCTACCAGCCACTGGAAGAAACTGAAGAGCTTAAAGCAAGATAATGGCACATCACAAAACACATGGATTCGAGGTGGTAAGACAAAAAGAAGTTACTGTAGCAGAAGCATCAGGAAGTAGACTTGTATTAATTTAACTGCAAAATAATTACTTCTCCTACCCCCACAACAACATTCCAACACACAGAACTAATGTGGGTTATTAATTATTTCCCACTGTTCCCTACTGAAACAACATACTTTCAACTTTATTCTTTCAGTTCTGAGCGTGCTTATCTGCAAAGATATATAACCTAGTCTCCACGTCTTATCATAGAAAATTAGTACAGGTGACTTGTCTATTTTCAAACAGGGAGAAAAATAGAAATAGATGCATTTAGTCCTTCTGAATTAACCAGCTAAGCTACTTGAGGAGGAAGAGATTATATCAAAATTGTAAACTTTTAAAACTAATTTAACATTATAACCACAAATGGATATATAAATTTTTTTCCTTCAGGGAATACTTGGGAGAAAAATTAGAATCCATGCTCCTGCCTTATTCAAAGCAAAATGATATTGGGTACAGCTGTTCATTTCAAAGGCCACTGCACATCTCCCATAAAAGCAGTGTGCTACAGTGATGAAAACTGCCCACCAATGGTCATGCCTATGCGCGTTTTCTAAGGTGTTTGCCACCCTCCTGTCAAGAGGTGAAGTCTGTTTCTTTAACTCCTGAATCTGGGTTGCCCACGTGGCTTGCTTTGATCAATGAAATGTCACAGAAGTTATGTTCTAGGACTTTTGAGCTCAGGTCTTCAGTTTCTACTTTCCCTTTCGGAACTCAGCTCCGAATAAAGAATTCCGGAATCTCCTATTAAGGAGGGTAACCACACAGAGAGACGGGAGAGTGACAGACCACAGGCAGAAACACAATCTACATGGAAGAGACCCATGGCATTCCAGCCAACAGCAAGTACCAGGCCCCACGTGCAAATGAGGCCAATGGGTTCCACTATGTCCAGCTGAGCTGTCCCAGCCAAAACCATGTCAATCATGGACGAGTTCTCTCTTCTTCATCCTGCCCATATTGCTGTCTCATGGCATCATACCCAATAAAATGGCTGTGATTTGAAGTCATTAAGCTTTGCGGTGCTTTATTACATAGCAACATATAAATAATAATGAGTAGTAAAATGCTTATTGCTAACTTTTCAGTGTAAAATTCCAGTGGCAGACCATGATGCCATGTAGAAAATATCTGGCTCAATTCGTACAAAAATGGCACAGCGTGTGGGACTCAGAGGAAACACCACGGTAGCAGGCCCTATATGCACAGCAGGACACACAGGAAGCCAGTGTCCAAGGAGCTGAAGGTGACCCTGTGGCCTTTCAATATTCACACGAAGAAGCAAAAGCAATAGCACAGCATATCCTGGTCGGTGATGTGTGTGTATGTGTATGTGTCACAGCTGCATTAGACCAGACCACGTGGTAACATTGTCTAAAGAAAGAAATAGAAAATACATAGAAAGCTCTAAACTTGTTTTTCTTTAGAAGTTATGTCCCAACCATGATAAAAGTGTTATTTTTCCTCCTTGAGGAAACAAAGAAAAATCAACGATAACATTTCTACCCATTTTTTTTTTTTTTTTTTTTGCTGTTATATCCATTTTATGATGCTTTGCAAGTACTATTTATTCTTACTTTTACAGCCAGTCAGAATGTGTTTGGGTTTCTCTTATTTCTGTCTTTTTAAAGCTTCAACATTAAAGTTCTTTAGTACATCACACATTGCAATATTAAAAGAAAACACTATCTTGCCTAAATAAGCAGTATCGTATAATATCCAGTCGAAACTAACTTCAATGTACGTGATATGAATATTGCTTTCTGAAAACTTTACGGTCTGTTTGGACCACTCAATATGTAATTTTTAAACTAGGATGCCATAGTGTTTAAACAGTTTTCACATCAGAAATGTAAGAAGTGCTTCTCCTCAGCAAATGTAAAAGAACACACATCACAACAAACTATCTCTCAGACCACAGTGCAATCAAATTAGAACTCAGGATTAAGAAACTCACTCAAAACTGCACAACTACATGGAAACTGAACAACCTGCTCCTGAATGACTACTGGGTACATAACGAAATGAAGGCAGAAATAAAGATGTTCTTTGAAACCAATGAGAAAAAAGACACAACATACCAGAATCTCTGGGACACATTCAAAGCAGTATGTAGAGGGAAATTTATAGCACTAAATGCCCACAAGAGAAAGCAGGAAAGATCTAAAATCAACACCCTAACATGACTATTAAAAGAACAAGAGAAGCAAGAGCAAACACATCCCAAAGCTAGCAGAAGTCAGGAAATAACTAAGATCAGAGCAGAACTGAAGGAAATAGAGACACAAAACACCCTTCAAAAAAACCAATGAATCCAGGAGCTGGTTTTTTTTAAAAGATCAACAAAATTGATAGACCGCTAGCAAGACAAATAAAGAAGAAAAGAGAGAAGAATCAAATAGACGCAATAAAAAATGATAAAGGGGATATCACCACCGATCCCACAGAAATACAAACTACCATCAGAGAATACTATAAATGCCTCTATGCAAATAAATTAGAAAATCTAGAAGAAATGGATAAATTCCTGGACACATACACCCTCCCAAGACTAAACCAGAAAGATGCTGAATCCCTGAATAGACCAACAACAGACTCTGAAATTGAGGCAATAATTAATAGCCTACCAACCAAAAAAAGTCCAGGATTCACAGCTGAATTCTACTAGAGGTACAAAGAGGAATTGGTACCATTCCTTCTGAAACTATTCCAAACAATAGGAAAAGAGGGAATCCTCCCTAACTCATTTTATGAGGCCAGCTTCATCCTGATACCAAAGCCTGTCAGAGACACAACAAAAAAAGAGAATTTGAGACCAATATCCCTGATGAACATCGCTGCGAAAATCCTCAGTAAAATACTGGCAAACCGAATCCAGCAGCACATCAAAAAGCTTATCCACCAAGATCAATTTGGCTTCATCCCTGGGATGCAATGCTGGTTTAACATACGCAAATCAATAGATATAATCCATCACATAAACAGAACCAAAGACAAAAACCACATGATTATCTCAATAGATTTAGAAAAGGCCCTTGACAAAATTCAACAGCGCTTCGTGCTAAACACTCTCAATAAATTTGGTATTGATGGGACGTATCTCAAAATAATAAGAGCTATTTATGACAAACGCACAGCCAATATCTTACTGAATGTGCAACAACTGGAATCATGCCCTTTGAAAACCGGCACAAGACAGGGATGGCCTCTCTCACCACTCCTATTCAACATAGTGCTGGAAGTTCTGGCCAGGGCAATCAGGCAAGTGAAAGAAATAAAGAAATAAAGAGAAATAAATATTCAATTAGGAAAAGAGAAAGTCAAATTGTCCCTGTTTGCAGACGACATGATTTATATTTAGAAAACCCCATCATCTCAGCCCAAAATCTCCTTAAGCTGATAAGTAACTTCAGCAAAGTCTCAGGATACAAAATCAATGTGCAAAAATCACAAGCATTCCTATACACCAGTAACAGACAGAGAGCTAAATCATGAGTGAACTCCCATTCACAATTGCTACAAAGAGAATAAAATACATAAGAATCCAATTCACAAGGGATGTGAAAGACCTCTTCAAGGAGAACTACAAACCACTGCTCAATGAAATAAAAGAGGATACAAACAAATGGAAGAACATTCCATGCTCATGGATAGGAAGAATCACTATTGTGAAAATGGCCATACTCCCCAAGGTAATTTATAGATTCAATGCCATCCCCATCAAGCTACCAATGACTTTCTTCACAGAATTGGAAAAAAACTACTTTAAAGTTCACATGGAACCAAAAAAGAGCCTGTATTGCCAAGCCAATCCTAAGCAAAAACAACAAAGCTGGAGGCATCATGCTACCTGACTTCCAACTATACTACAAGGCTACAGTAACCAAAACAGCATGGTACTGGTACCAAAACAGATACATAGATGAATGGAACAGAACAGAGGCCTCAGAAATACCACCACACATCTAAAACCATCTTATCTTTCACAAACCTGACTAAAACAAGAAATGGGGAAATGATTTCCTATTTAATAAATGGTGCTGGGAAAACTGGCTAGCCATATGTAGAAAGCTGAAACTGGATCCCTTCCTGACACCTTATACAAAAATTAATTCAAGATGGATTAAAGACTTAAATGTTATATGTAAAACCGTAAAAACCCAGAAGAAAACCTAGGCAATACCATTCAGGACATAGGCATGGGCAAGGACTTCATGACTAAAACACCAAAAGCAGTGGCAACAAAAGCCAAGATAGACAAATGGGATCTAATTAAACTAAAGAGCTTCTGCACAGCAAAAGAAACTACCATCAGAGTGAACAGGCAACCTACAGAATGGGAGGAAATTTTTGCAATCTACCCATCTGACAAAGGGCTAACATCCAGAATCAACGAAGACTTTAACAAATTTACAAGAAAAAATCGAACAGCCCCATCAAAACGTGGGCAAAGGATATGAACAGACACTTTTCAAAGGAAGACCTTTATTCAGCCAACACACACATGAAAAAAGGCTCATCATCACTGGTCATCAGAGAAATGCAAATCAAAACCACAATGAGAAACCATCTCACACCAGTTAGAATGGCCATCATTTAAAAAGTCAGGAAACAACAGGTGCTGGAGATGATGTGGAGTAATAGGAAGGATTTTACACTGTTGGTGGGACTGTAAAGTAGTTCAACCATTGTGGAAGACAGTGTGGTGATTCCTCAAGGATCTCAAACTAGAAATACCATTTGACCCAGCAATTCTATTACTGGGTATATACCCAAAGGATTATAAATCATGCTACTATAAAGACATGAACACATATGTTTATTGTGGCACTATTCACAATAGCAAAGACTTGCAACCAACCCAAGTGTCCATCAATGATAGATTAGATTAAGAAAATGTGGCACATATACACCATGGAATACTATGCAACTGTAAAAAAGGATGAGTTCATGTCCTTTGTAGGGACATGGATGAAGCTGGAAACCATCATTCTGAGCAAACTACCGCAAGGACAGAAGACCAAACACTGCATGTTCTCACTCACAGGTGGGAATTGAACAATGAGAACATTTGAACACTGGGTTGGGAATATCACACACCAGAGCCTGTCATGGGGTGGGGGGTTGGGGGAGGGATAGCATTAGGAGAAATACCTAACGTAAATGAGGAGTTAATGGGTGCAGCACACCAACATGGCACATGTATACAAACCTGCACATTGTGCACATGTACCCTAGGACTTAAAGTATAATAATAATAATAAAGAAATGTAAGAAGTGCTAAATTACAGATTTTCAAATATTTAGGAGACATTAATATAATGCCATGTTTTTTCTGAACACTTATTAAGCACAGTTAACAAAAACAAATAGAAATGATAAAGTTTTGTTAATATTTCATGTTAACTCCCATTTTTATTTTAATTAATTTCTGGCTTGAAACCATTGGAAATTTGTTTTTAACGAACAGAATTAAATACATTAGGTCCTTGATAGAATTCTTTTCCTCCAAAGAATATCACCATCCCCCACTTTTAGCTAACTGTCATAATATGTTCTTTTTTTCCAGATGCTTCTTGTTCCAGAACTGTATACACAAGTTGGACGACTAAACTGATATTTGCATAACAAGAAAAGTGGTCTTTAGACAATTTGGCAAATATGCTCATAGCAGCACTGCCAGGAACTAACCCCCAAAATAGGATCACAGCAGAGTTGGAACGCCAGTGATAGGGCTTTATTTCCAAGCACACAACCAGAGTTAGAGAACACATTCAAATAACCCAGGCCTTTTTTTATGTAAAAATTTTTAATAATCATGGCATTTCCAATGCAAATTTAAAATCTAGTCAGTAGCTTATTTTATTAAGAGACTTCATGGTTTTGACAGGTAATGATCTTTGCTAGAAAGGTCCCCCTCCTCCTCCTCCTCCTCTTCTTTCTCAGGTCTATTCTTGATTCTGAAATTCACACCACTGGAATTTTATACCACACCACAGTTAAACATTTTTTTCTGAATTTTACTATATTGCATTTTCCTGAGGATTTCTTTAATGCATGCCCTAGTTCTTTGGAGACTTTCAATGCCTGTTTAACAGCTTTCCTTATTCATTAGCAACTTCCTTTAGAATCTAACAAGTCTCTTATGATCCTGGAGTTCTGTCAATTGTAGTAATTTTTTATTGTTTTTATCACACGGTTGGGAATATTTCTGCTACTTTTTACCCTCACTTAGAAGCTTAATATAACTACAAAAATGTTATATAACTCTTATTAATGTCTTCATCTTTTGTCATTATGAGTGGCCTAGCCCCTCCATAGACAATTTGAGCCTATGATTTTTCATGGAAGAGGGCATAGTTTAGCTTCATGTATTATTATCCTCTCTCATATTTGCTCTATCAGTATATATTGGAATATGGTTGAATTCTATAGCATGTATTTTATTGCTTTCACACGTTTTATTGCGCTTATGTTTGGATTTCTTCTCATCTGAGAAAGGATTGATTTTCTCATCTCAGTATATTTTTAATAAAATCATAGCTAAGAAAGAACATTTCATCCATCTAAAAGCTAACTTCCTTTCTTTTATTTTGTCCTGAAAAATACTACACCCACACATTTTTGCCAATAGCCTAAGACATTTAGCCATACTAATCTATCCTATTGGCTCCTTGGCTTTGATTGATGGACTAACAAAAATAGCTTGCTTGATGTTTCCAGAGAAAGTATCTTACCCTCATCTGTCTAAAGTATTCCTAACATAGGATTGTCAGATTTAGCAAATAAAAATATAGGATTTCTACTTATATTTCAATTTCATGTAAAAAACAAATAACTTTTTAGTATAA